>NW_020884894.1:3434622-3607337 GCF_003945725.1 Corapipo altera | reverse complement strand
CCCTCGGTCCCCGCTGCCGCTCCGCGCCGGGGACGCGTTGGAAAACAAAGGGGCGAAGAAAGTGCCGAAAACTGCCCCGGCGGCGACGGGCCCGGCCCCGCGGAGCCCCGCACCCCGCGGCCCGCACGGCCTGGCCACGCACAGTAACGGCGGTTCTTGTTCCCCGCGGGCGGCTCGGTGCGGGAGCGCGGCGGGGGCGGGCGGCACCGCAGGCCGAGCCCGCTCGGGGCCAGGGTTAATGACTCGGGGCTGCAACGCCCGGCGCTTATCGCAGTTACGTGAAACGCGGGTCTCTGTCGGTCCCCGCCGGTCCCCGGGACCCGCCGCGCCCGGGCTCCCGCTCCCGCACGCACCCTCCGCGGGGAGCGTGTGTGTGTGCCCTGGCTGTGCAAGGCTTGCGGGGGTGCCACGCACACGCGGGATTCATACTGTGAATTATTTATAATTTGGGTTGCGTTTGTTTGTGTCTGTGGTGGTTTGGTTTTTTTTAATTGTTAAATTCTCCCCACCTTTTCTAAAAAATCAACCAAACAAAAAAAAAAAAAATTGATTTCTAGCAAGGTCTGTTTCTCCCTCCCGCTGTGCTCGGGGCTGCTCTCCGTGTGTCCTGGACTCTGTAACGCGGAGTCCCCTCCGTGCCTGCTGTCTTTCTCCTTTTCTCGCTCCTGTTTAATATGGAGCAATTTTCTGGAGGCTCGGTGACTCCCTCCTTAGGGTCACATTGAGTTCGAATCCGACTGAAGGTGCAGGAATCCTGGAACGGGGGAAATAAGAGAATAGAGAGAATGGGGTCAAGTTGGTTGCTTAGAGGCCAAAACTCCCATAGCTGCCTTTAAAAATATATGTATATTTGGCTTTCCTCACCGTATTACGGATTGCAGCTTCCTCTTTCAGGTATTTTCCTTACAGCCTAAAGCCCTTGCTTCCTTTTGCCCCCCCCCCCCCCACACCCCCATTAGGGGAGAAGGGGGGGGAGGAGAAAAAAAAAAAAGAAAAGAAATGGGGGGGGGGGGAGAGGGGAAAAAATAAAACCCATTGAGTTTAGGCAAATAAGGTTTGGTCTCCGTATCCTATTACAAAGCACTTTGAATATGCAAGACATCACACAAGACCAGTTATTCCAGTTACGACAAACTTAAAAAAGAGAAAAAAGCGAGGCATGTTTAGATTGTAATTTGTTAGAGCAAGATTCGTATTTAAAATTCTGTCTTTTAAATTTTTTTTTTCAGCCTTGCGTTGTATCCAGCCTTTTTCTGATGTCTGGGCTGTTGGGGTTTTTTTGCATTATTATTATTATTATTAAAATCTTTTCCATCAAGTTTAGGAAGACCGCTGCGAGCAACACATTTTCTGTATTTTTGTTCCTGTATCTCGGAGGAGAGTTGGCAGGGATTCTGTGGTTTGCAGTTACACAATATGTTATCATGTTTTTAATCACTAAATCATTGCAGTGGTTATAGATTTACAGTCTTAGGGTATTACTGAGCGGCGCAGCGCAGCCCGTGTGTGCGGGGACATACGAGAGCATGCCGTTAACATGCTCGTGAACTTTGCTTTTAAATCATTTCCCGGCCGAGCCGCGGCGGAGCACGGAGCCAGCGTTTTGGCATCACCCCTCCACGCACTTGAGGAAAGTTTGTGCAACCCTCCCGGCAGGGCAGGAGCTCCGATGGGCGTCGTGCGCGCCCCGTCCCGCGGCGCTGGCGGTAAGCAGCGGGTCAGGGGGCGCGAGGGGCGGCCGGTGGGCCAGGGCCGCCACCTGCGTGGCCGGGGGGAGCGGGCAGCCCTGCCGGCTGCCCTCTGCTCCCGTTTCCCCCTTTATTATGTAACAGAGCCCTCGGCAGCATTAAAAATTCAGCATTACAAGCTGATTGTAATGCTCCCTCATTAGGGAGCACTGTCTGGTCCGGCGCTGAGCAAAAACGGAGTGTGGCTTTTCGGCTGCTGCAGTGGCGGAGGCCGGGGAGCAGCCGGGAGGGGGGCGGCTGCCGAGCGGGGCGTCCCAGGCCCCTGGCAGCAGGATCGTGCTGGGCTCCCCGCCGCTGTGCAGCAACAGCCCCGTGGCCAGGCCCAGGGCTCACCAGGCTCCTGCTCTGCCGACAGCTGAAGGCTTTTTCCCTGCACGGCTGCCCGAGCTGCCTCCCGCCCGGTCCCCCTCCGCAGGCAGCCTTGACTGGAACAAAAGCAAAGAAAAGGCACATTAGAGGGGAGAGAAGCTCTCTGTCTGGCCGGAGAAGTTGCTTTGCTGTATTTGTATTTTTTCCCCCCACTCTTTTTTTTTAACACAGTCATTTTGGGAGCAGAGGGCAGCAGGAAGTTGGCTCCAGCCCCTCTCCCGCGCAGCAGTGCCGGCTGCAGCAGCGCTGGCCCTCGGCCGTGGAGCCCCTGGACCCTTCCTCCCACCCTGACGCTGCCTTTTGTTCCCGCAGGACCGAGCCAAGGTTCTGCTCGGTGGGCCGAGGCAGCGCGGGCAGCTCCGCGTGCCCGGCACCATCGCCTGGCCTTGTCGTGGCCGCTGTCACACCAGGGCCCGGTGGTGGCCGCTCTGACAAAAGCGAAGGCTTGCGTCCCTCTTTTATCTCTCCGCTTTGACCCCTCCACCCCAGTTGCTGTCGGTGTTGTACTGAAGGCCGGGAGCAGCCCGGGGCAGCACATTTCCTTTGGGCCTGGCCAGCAGTTGAACGGCTTCAGTGGGGATCGCTGAATCTCAAACTGATGGACACACAGCTGGTTGTGTCAGCCTCCTTGTTAACACCTCCTTCTGCTTTCCAAAATAACAGTAATAGCAATAATAATAATAAAAAAAAAGATGTTGTGTGGAGAAGTAGAAAAAGGACTAGTGGGCTTTTAAATCGACTTTATTCACATGATGTGTTGTGTTCTGTGGGGGCTCAATCTCTTGTGGGATCATTTCCCTGTTGGTGTCACTTGCTTGTGTGTGGTAGGAGAGTTTTCGGCAACCATCTTCTGTGGATGCTGCCGGCAGTGCATGCTGGCCTTGCCATGGTGCCAGGGCTGGAGGTGTGTTCACACTGCAGAGGAGATCGGTTTGGGACGGATGGGCTGGGGAGAGGCCGAGTGTTTCATGGCTCTTGTGTCCCTTCACCAGAGCGCAGCCAAGGTTTGGCCTTTGTGTGGCTTCAGGGGCTGCGTGCCAGTGGGCACGGCCAGCCAGCGGGAGAGATGTACTGTGAACAAAGCTGGGGCCCGCCAGGTCCCCCTGACCTGGCCGCATGCTGGATCCCTGTGCCGCTCGCGGCTCTTGCAACTGATGACCTCAGGGGCTTTGGCCTGGGAGAGGCCCCCAGGGCTGCAGCAGGTGCCTCTGGGGGCTGTCCCCCTTGCACTGCTTCTGATTCCTCATGGTGGGTCGTCCCCCATACCCTCTGGGAGCTCCAGGGGGGCTGGCTCCACTATCCCTGGGGCAGTGCAGGGCAGGGGAGGACTGGAGAGAAGAGCTCCTCCCTGGCGAGCGGGGCTGCCCTTCCCTCCTCCCTCCTTCCTCACCAGCTGAAATTCAGGCCGGGTGTCCAGCGCATGGCGGCGGTGATGGGGCTGTCGAGGGCTGTCGTGGCAGGAGAGTGGGAATCAAAACATCTGTGCGCAGGCCTGGGCGCCGCAGCCTCTAATGGTTTTGACGGAGCTGTTGTGGTCTGTTGTCTGGAAAATCTGCATTCTGCGCCGTGCCCGAGGGGGCCGCGGCACCGCAGACCGTGGCGGTACCTAAATATAACCGCCTCGCGCCGAGGGGTGAGGTGAGGGCAGCGGGAGCAGGCCGCCCGCCCGCCTCCTGCTTTGTCTCTGATCTGCGATTCAGGCATTTTTGTTTGCTCCCGAGGTTGGGTTTGTGTGTAGGCAGGGATTGGAAAAATAGATAAATTCCAGCTAGTTTAAAAAAAGAAAAAAAAAAGAAAAGAAAACAACAAAAGGGTGGATGAGTCGGGCTTCCCTCACTGCAAGCCGCGGTCCTGCCGCTGGGTCCAGGATCCTAATAGCCCTGGCTGTCCTGGCTGCCCGCCTTGGCGTTCCTCCTTTCCCTTGGAGATGCTGCAGGTCTTGCTCAGGTCCCATTGCACCAGCAAAGAGCCAGCACTTCCCAGTGATTCCCTGTCAGCTGCGCTGGACAGATGTGTCCATCTGTCGGTGCAGGAGGTGGATGGTCATCGCCGCAGCAACGCTGGCTGTGCGCGGGGGTACGTGCACCAGGTGTGCACAGTGTGTGTCAGAACTGACCATGAGCACAGTCCACGTTCACTCCCACCTGGAATTATTTTTGAGTTGGGGATGTCAGGAAGGGAGCTCTGTACAGGCCGCAGCCAGCGGTCGCTCCCAGCGTGTCCCAGGCACTGCTGAGGTGGAGGGACTGCGGGATGATGGTGGGTGCTGCTGGCAGGCCGTGGCCACCTGGCTTTGCCCTTGAGTTTGCTGCTGGGAGAAAGACACTTGGCTGTTGATTGTAATTTCATTATGTCACAAGTGCCAAACATGCCTCTCGCTAAGAAAAGGCCAAGAGGAGCAGCAGTATTTTTCTATTTTCCCTCTGGAAAACAAACATTTTGCAGTGTTGCAAATTGTGTGGTGCATGTTGCTGTGGAGCAGGAGGGTGATGGCCCTGTGGTAACCAGGCTTTCAGGTATTAAACCGGGTGAGGGCTGAGCCATGCGAGTTCCTCTGCTTGATGGGGATGCTGGAGCAGATGATGTGCATGGCAGCTCTGGTAAAAGGTTTTCTCCTGTCCTCCCCCCTCCCTGGTATCTGGGAAAGAGCAGCCTGCGGGGCCTCCAACACATTAGGTCACAGTAAGTGTTTATTTTCATGGCCCAAGCATACCTGCTGGAGCATCAGTCCCTACTTGGGGAGGATGGGAGCAGGCGTGCTCTGGGAGCTGCTCCCAAGCCTTCAGGTCCAGGCAGCAGAGCATCCTGCATCCCACCTTGTGTTTACTTCGTACTTCCAGCTGCAATTCCCTGGCTAGTGGTGGCCTGGCTCCAAAACAGCTGGCTGGCCTAGTTGGGTCGCAGGGGGTTTAACCTTGCTTTTGCCATGCTGCCGCCAGCTGCCTTGTGCAAACACCGTGGTGCTCGCCGTAGAATTCAGTGCACGTACAGAAACGCTGATAGTAACATGGCAATGATGTGCTTGATCCTGCTGGGTTGGGTGCTGGGTTTCCTGAGCGGCTGTGACGTCTAGAAACAGGCTCTGAGGGTTTTGGTCTTGTTATAATGGAGTCGAGGAGGTTGTGAAGGCATAGCTGGCTGAGCTGCAGTCAGGTGGAGGTTGTTTGGGCTGAGAGGTGCAGTCAGATGTGTGTTGTTTGGGATGATGCAGTATTTGGGGGTTCTCCCCCAAGGTGGATTTGCTGAGGTATGATGTGGTGGGAAAGTGTGCTGGCAGGCCTGGAGCTTGGTTCAGAAGACTGAGCAGGGGGAGTGCATGGAGCTACTTGGTGTCTGAGGCACAGGTTTGAGAGCTGCAGAGTCTGCAAAGCAGCACTGCTCCTGCGGCGTGGAGGTGTTCCGGATGCAAGCTGTGCACAGCAGCTTGTGTGTTTTACCTGTATCTCTGGTGTTACAGAGGCTTGTGCCCAGACCCTTGGATACCTGAGAAGCAGAGCAGGGGCTGCCCCAGCTGTGTCGGGGTGTAGGAGGTTCCCACAGGATGGCTGCAGAGGCAATGCTACCAGGCCATAGTTCTGTGGGTGTGCGCTGTTGGACAGCACTGGGTGTCAGTGCCAGCACAGCAGCTGGTCTCGGATGAGCAGTAGCAGTGTGCCCATGGCCGCTGGAGTGGTACCACCGGGTGGTCTTTGCTCCCAGTGCATGTCCCCTGGCTGGGCTGAGGTGGCTTTGTGCTGCTGGTATGTGAGCGAGCAAAGCCCAGGAAGCAGAGGGCCGATGGCCACCACGTCCCCTCTGGCTGGCCACCGCGTCCCGGCGTCCTTGCGTGGTTCCCATCACAGCCCCTGACTGTGCCAGACAGAACTGTAGATGTCAGGCTTTGCACAGAAAGGAGAGCGGGGAGGGAGGGCGAGGAGGAGACACAAGCGCGCAGCGGTTCAAATTAACCTTCTGCTTTGTTGGTGTCGAAGCGAGGCACCTCGGCCCCCAGCACAGCGCAAGTCACACACCCACCATCATTCACATGCAGCTACGTGGAACAGTGGGGCCAGGAGCGGGGCATTGCTCCCCAAAGGTGCTGGGGACGAGGGACAGCAGGTGCCAGGGGCAGCGTTGGGCCCAGGTACTGGAGGTGAAGGCACCCAGTGGATCCCAGGGGCTGGCAGAGCTCACTGTGTCCCCAGGGCCCTGCAGTCAGTGCTCTTGCGTCCAGCTTTGAGGAACAAATGCTCTGGCCTTTCATCTGGGAATCAGGTCTGCAGCACCCAGGCGTGTGCTCCTCCACATCTGTTTCAGGTGTCAGAGCCTAAATTTCTCCTCTTTAATTTTCTCCTGTTAATTTTGTCTCCTTTAGTCTTACATACTTCCTTCCCCGATTCCTTTCTTCTTGCTGTTTTTCATCTTCCATAGAGACAGTTAAAAGCAGCTTAACACCGTGAGCTTGTTTGGAAGTCAGAAGATCCGTTTCAGCTCTGACGCTGACTTTGGGCAAGACACCAAGTGTTTGCCTCAGCTGGAGGATGAAACGGGCTGATGCGTAGTTCACATGCAGGGACTGTAAGTGGGGGTTAATTATGAAAAATCGTGACATGTCTTAAATCCCCAGAGCATTGTTGAATCCTTAAATTTTAAATGGGGGTGCCTGCTGTGGGCAGCTGCAGAGCAGAGGGGTCATTCAGAGTGGATTGGCACCTCCCGGCAGGGTGGTCATTTTGGAGGCCTGTGCTCTGGTACTGGACAAACCGGGCTGGTTGGTCTTTGTTTTGTAACATCTTTTTATCTCTCCTGATGTTGCTGCCTTCTGGAGCACAGAACACCGGGGCAGAGGACTGCGCATGTTGGCCAGGATTTGTAGTCTGGGAAAGTCCAAGCCTAAGCAGAGCCACATGTGAAGGTGTAGGCAGGTTTATGTTCTGAGCTCCTGTTCCTCAGGATGAGGTCCTCTGGGCATGGCATTGGGCCTGCAGCACAGCTGGAGGAAGAGGCACTGTGGCAGAATGAGCCAGTTGGGATGGCTGTGTTATTGGCCAAGGAGTGAGGATGGTGGACAAGAAGCACGTGCTGCCCCACGACAGGTTGGTGCTGGAGGAAGGCTGGCAGGCTGGTTTTTCTGGCAGTACTTTGTGGCTGGCAGAGGGGAGAGCAGGTGGTGTGCCAGGCGTTGCTGCCAGCCCGTGCCCTTTTCCCGCGGTGGAGCAGGACGTGTGCTGCGTGCTGGCGTGGGACACCTGGCCCCGGGGAGGGCAGCCAGCACTGCCTGCCCCTCTGCTATTTCAGAAACTTGGTGAATAGCAGTGCCTGTCTGAAGGAGCTGCCACAGATTTTTTCCTTGGTTGCCTTATTTTAACCAGCCTCTCCGCTGTTTCCTCTTTATTTTGAGGGGTGTGGAAGTCTTGGAGATTTGCATGAGATCCTGGAAATTCCCCAGGTGGTGGGTCAGCTGCCAGCGCAGCCCTGTGTGAAAAGCTGCCTTCACAGCAGGCTTGCAGCGGTTTCACCTGGAACTGCAGATGCTTGAGCAACGGAGCCAAGCTCTGGAAGCACCCGGAGAATTGCTCGGAGCACATGGAGGAGGAGGAGGAGGGCTGGGGTCAACCTCACAGCATAACTGACTTTTCTTGAAACCACCCAGCTGTGCCCAGGCTGCAGACCTGGTTGCCAGAAGCCCCTTGCAAGGTCCCGCTGTTGGCAGTGAGACTGGAAGTGTCTAACCAGCAACTCCTTCAGCCTCATAGCATCCTTTTGGGTCTCTGGAGTGATACTCCACTCTTAGGGGTGGAGATTTCCATCCTCTAGTCTGAGTGGCCACTGGGCTGTGCAGTTGTCTGGTTACTTCAGGCAGGAGCTGGGTATCAGGACTCTGGTTTTGATCCCTCCAGCAATCTTTTTCTCAGTCCCTTCTTGCTAATGGGCGCAAAGCACTTGAAGTAGTAATGGTCAGCAAGATGCTTTTGATGAGGTTCCTCAAGAAGCACTGGCTGTCCTCTGGAGCTTTGAAGTCCTCCACCACTGGAGAACACAGATGGAGAGGTGTCAGGCAGAGCTGCAGGTGTTTTACTGCTGGTGGTGCCCAGTGAGTCTCCTGCATTTAAAAATGTAAAAAAATGTAGAGAAACAGGAAAAGCTCCAGGCTGCCATTGAAACATCCCTTCCAGGAGGTGGAGGGTGGTATTTTGGTCACAATTTCCCCCAAGCAAATATTTGGGATACTAAGAGGTGTGTCTGTGTCTTGTTGGAGGCCTTGCTGGACTGTGTGGCAGGACTGGGTGCTTTCTCAACTCTACGTTAATTTACCTTCATTAAGACTCAGCCTTTATTGCAGTTACCTGAATGTTAAACAGTTCCGAGTGATGGTCTTGGCTGTGCCTGAACAGCACAGAGGAGGGGATGGCAACCTCGAGTCAGCCCCATGGTCCAGGTCACCATAACGATCCCTGGCAGTTCTGAGCCCCAAAGATGATGCCAGTGACTGCTGTGGGGATGGCTCCTGCCTGCCTGGTGACTGGAAATAAAAGGACTGGGTGTCTTAGGGTGCAGATCATTTACAAAAGGGGAAGATGATGATGAAATAAGGCTTCTTTTGGTAGAAGCAGCTACTGTGGTTACTGCAGCAGAAAGGACAGAGAGGTAGTTCTTTAATGTTCTCATGGTATCTTGAGTGTAAATGGTTTTTTGTTTGTTTGGGGGTTTTTGTTGTTTTATTTAAAGGTTCCTTCTTCCTTGTATGAGCCTCTTGCACAGCAGAGGAAGAGAAACACTTAACAAAAATAGAACCTGTGTTTGCCTAAAATGAGGTTGCTGTGGCATGTTTAGGACTCGAGACTGTGTGACTTTGAAGCTGTGACTGCATTTCACGCTGCTGATACCCTTTTAACTGTCTTAGGTAAACAGTACGATTGGACTCCAAGAAGTGTCTGGTAAAAGCTGTGCTCGGCTCCTCGTTCTGACTGTTTCAAAGGTTTTCAGAACAAATACCCTCTGCTTACCAGCACCCTTTCTACTTAGGAAAGTTTACATTGATTTATTATTATTTTTTCAAAGGATTTACTTGCACATTAGAATGCCCCATGGACATTATTTTCAGTTCAAGGAGGGTTTATTTTAGTTTGGCTTAATTGAATTGGAAACAGTTACGAGCTGTACCAAAGCGGCTGGATTTCGAACCAAAACAGGAATGTCCACGAGCAGGTTTACACCGCTGTGTTCACACACTGTGTGCTGGATTCCTGTTGTTTACCCGTGTGTAGGAACTCCTGGCAAGTAAATCACCACAAGGGCTCGGTGGTGCCAGGGCAAGAGGCAGGAGCAGGAGGGGCTGCAGGGGCCGGTGTCGTGTCCATGTGTGACACTGATGCTGCTGCCAAGGCCAGCCTTGCCCTGGATGCTTTTTCCTTTTGCTGACACAGAGCTTTGGGACAGTGGTACGGGGAAGTAGTTTAGGGAAGGGACCTGGGTTAGAAAAACTGCCAAAGGACGGGGGGGAAAATAAAGCTTCCTCAAAATATTTTTATTTTTGGTGGTTTTGCTTGCTTCCCTTTAATTTGAAATAGTCGTGTGATACAGGTTGTTGCTGCAGAAATGACTGTGCTGGAGCAGAGGGGAGTGGGCAGGCAGGACCAAAAGCCATTCCTAGAGGAACAGTGGCAGAGGAGCCCTCGCTCTGCTGCTGCACTGGCCAGAATCATGCGTGGGGCTGGGGCCTAAGTGTATGTTTGGTGTAGGGCTTCTAGGGAGCAAGGCACTGCTTTTAGTCATCTTTATTTTATTACTGTTTTGTCCTTTCAGAAGTACAGTTCGGTTAAACTAAAGAGTATCCCTGGATAGCCTTCCACCTAAGGAGGCTGAGCTAAGGCTGAGGCATAGGCTTGGCTTAAGGCGCAGCTCCTCCTGCCACGGAAGGATGAGTTGGTCCCCACAGTGCCCTGGCTCCTTCTGAATGTTCTCCTTTCAGGAGCCCCAGCATGGGGAGGTGGGTGGGAATTGCTGTGCTGTGCTGTGCTGTGCTGTGCTGTGGGTGAGCAGCTGGGGCCGCTGGCAGCCAGGGCCTCGTCCCAGGAACTGCCATGTGCAACCCTGGCCCTGCTCCAGCTGCTGCCTCGGGCTTCGTGCCCCATGCGTTCCGCACCGTTCCTCCCGCCCTGCGGGGCCGGCACCTGGAGCAACTGGCAGCCTGGGTGGCTTCTGTTTGTAGTTTCACCTGCTTAAACAAATAAACAATCTCTTTGCTCCCAGTTCCTCTGCAGCAGCACTGGCCAGTGTTTCTGAAGGATCTGGCTCCTGTTCTCTGAAGGGTCCATAGGTGCCCCAGGTAGCTCCAGCTCCTCCCTCCTGCCCCTGACCAGTGCTCTTTGCAGTTCTAAAACAAATATTTGCTGCAGGTTTTGAAACTGATTTAAGCAATTGTCTTTACCATGTCCAAGGAGTCTCTTTCATGTCTCTCTGATGTTGCAGAGGTCTGGGATGTAACTGGTGGCAGTGGAAGGGTTGGCAGAGGCTGTTCCAGCCACCCATGGGGGCACGGGTGCCCAGGCACACACTGTGCCCTACCCTGGTGCAGGTTGTGCTGGGGCTGGATGAGCTCCTGGATCTCAGCTGTGTGCATAGTGTTCTTGGCGTGCTTGTGGGTCAGGTGTGTTTAGACTGTGTGGCAAGGTCCATCTGTCCATCCATGTCCAAGCACCGGAGCAGTGAGGGCTCTCTTGAGGCCATCTTTGTACAGATTCCCCTTTTCCTGGTCATTATGGAGCAATTCCTGTATAAACCCCCAGATTTTGACTGTTTCTACAGACTAATGATTTCTTAGTGGTTTATTCTGTACAAAGTCATTAGTAAAGCAAAACTTCATACCCTACAGTGAAACTGTGATCTTAACTGGCTTCCAAGTGAGGACAAGCAAAAGTGATTTCTCGTGCAAACACGAGAACAAAATCTGGAACAAGAAGGATAGTTTCTAAATTGGATAGTGCAGCACATAAGAGTGGAAATTGCTGTTAGAGCTGCTGTGATTTCTTCAGTAAAGTCTGTTTTGAAACTTTACATTGAGAGGGAAAAAATCTAGTCTGGAATATTTCTACCGTAATGCTCTTTCAGAACGGTTCAGTTGTGTGTTATCTGTTGTGGTGGGAAGCTCATCCGTTCATCCTGCCTGATGGTTCAGACTTGGCTCCTGTTTGGATGTGTCATCCTGCGGCCGCTCCGAGCACCCCGGCTGCTTGCTGACTGCAGATACAGAGGTGGTGGTTTCCAGCACTGTTCTGAAAATGCCTGGCTGTACTCGCTGCCCGTTCCCTGTGTGCAGAGGGCTCCGTATACCCCATGGCAGGGCCAGGCCACTTTGCTCTCTGCCCGAGCTGACGGTCTGTGCTCAGAGCTGCAGTGACGAGAAACTTGCATTTAATAAAAGTCACCATGGAAGGGTTCTTGGGATCTTGCCAGGGAGAGTTTCCTGTTTAAAATTAGAAATTGGATTTTTTTTTCTTTTTGTTAATCCTTGATGTAAACTGGCAGTTGCTGGAGTTTTCTTTTAAATCCTGGGATGCCAGTCGGTGGGAGTTGGGGCAAGAGGAACACACAAACAAGCAAAACTCCCAAAATGGTGGAATTGCAGGTTTTGGCCTTTTGCAAGAAGAAAAATAGTAAATTTTGTTTAATGCTGAGTCCTCAGTGGTAGTAAGTGACTCATTAGGCAAAAGCAACGTGTGGAAACGCAGGGAGTTCTGAGGCTATCCAGGTGCTGGGCAGCATGTGGGGAGGGCCAGAGCTGGGCCAAGCACACCTGCAGCCTCTGCAGGAGCAAGGAGGCGAGCTCAGGTGAAATGCAGTGTGATAAAGCCAACTGCTGTAGTGGCTTTTGGAAGGGTAAACTTGTTGAACTACAGCAGTAGTCAGATTTTGTTCTGTTCAGGTCATTTTTGCCGTTTCAGGCTTTTGGGCACATTCTTTGGTACATCAGGTGTGTGATTTGTTCTTTATGATGCAATATGCTTTGTGCATCCCCTCTGGGGGAGAGCAGCATGGGGAGCCCACTCTGCCCTGATTTCAAGTGAGGCTGCTGCGGTGAGGAACCTCTGCTTTGGCTTTTCTCTGGCAGCTCTTTACTTCTGAGTGGGATTGAAGAATTTATCCCATTCCTTTGTTTTATATGGAAAGAAACCTTATCCCTGCGGCTTCTGTTGCTGCTGGTCGTAGGAGTGTTGGCGGAGATAAGGGCCGGTTCCCGCACTCCCCTGGGAGTGGCTGGCAGCCTGCCTTGCCTGACCCACAGGAGCCAGGCTGGATCCCTGTGTGCTAATGGGCCTGCCTTGTCCTGCCTTGTTTGTCATGATTTGTGGCTGCATTTATATGCAAATACTAACAACTTGCCGCTGAGTTAATTAGTGTTTTTTCTCTTTGCTTCCTGGAGCTTAAGCAAAAGGTCTTTATTCTCCCCATTTCGGTGGTCTGACCTGCTCCACCCGCTCCCCCACACCAACATCCTGCTGCCTGTGCCAAGGGTGCCGAGGATCTGGGTCTCCTTTGGGGAGTTCTGACCCAGTTGCATGAACTGGCTGCAGACCCTCATGGACCTCAGGACACAGCTGTGTGTTTAGGGGTTGAAGTGGTCACCATAGCTGGATGCCCTGGGTGTCCGGATGAGCATTTGCTCCCAGGCTTTGGTAGTGGCTGCTTTGCAGAAGAGCAGAACCAGGCCAACTCCGTATTCCTGGAGATACCCAGTGTTTGCTTTCTAATGTTGGGATTAAGCACATTAGCTGCAATGGGATGGATGATTCTTGCCAGATGAGAGACTCCAAGTGCCTGTCTGGTGACCTGGACATGACAAGGATGGAGTGGGAATTGCTGGCCTTTTAACATCAGCTGGGAGTTTCCTTTTTGCTTTGGCAGAGGGGAAGGCAGGCATTTCTTCCCCTCCGGGGAATGGTGTCTTCATGTCCTTGGTTGGGCATGAGGATTTTACTCATTTTGATCTTTCATTCCATCTGATTTTCTGTGGGCCCTGCAGGTGTTGGTGTCTGCTGGGGTCACAGGTTGGGGTTGGTTCCCTGTGTGCTCTGGGGCAGGTGGGGTCAGCAGCAGGAGACTCCAGGCACTGCTGGGCAGGAGCTGCTCGGGGGGGCCACAGTAGTGCCCGAGCTGTGGCTCCCAGCCGGTGTCAGGAGCTGGGCAGTTCTCCTTGTCCCACCCTGTGTCTTTTTGCCCTCCAGCCAAGGCTTTTCCACAGTTACTGAGTCAGAACTTCTGTTTTGTTTTTAAGTCTTTGTTTTTCCTCTGGAAGGCAGGGCTGTGGTTTCTCTGTGGCAGGGGCGACAGCCTCCAGCCTGAGGCCAGGGAGTGGCAAGTCCCAGCTGGAAACTGGTGACCTTTTGCCCTACCACCTTGCTCATATTTGGAGCCTTGATGCCCTATTGCATGATGGTGGAGGAGTGAAGTTGAGGTGGAAATGGTAACTTGTGCAGCATACAGCTGGAAGAGGAGAGGTACCCATCAGTATCCTGCCAAGGAAAGCTGCCAGGAGTAGCAGCTCGCTGGTCAAGAGGCTTTTCCAGATCTTGGAGCCCAGTTGTTGCATGTTTCTGCTGTCATCTGAGGGATAATAAAAGGGAGGGAGTTTGAACTATTTTATATCGGTTTCCTGCTCTGGTGCCCCTCTGATTTGGAAAAACTCTTCTGGTGCCTGGCAATGTTTGTCACCATTGGATTTTAGACCTGAGAGGTGTATTTTTTGCATGCTCTTACTTTTACTCTTCCATTTCACACTCTGCAAGGTAAAGAGATGTGGCACCGCACACCCATCCTGCTGCTGCACCAAATTTTTCTGAGGACGTGCAGAAATGGGGATTCTTCAGCAATCCATGTGAGCAGGTTCCCAGTGCTGCAGTGGGCTTTTAACTCCGTAAAGCTGAGATTTTCTAGGAAACCCAGGTCAGCCTGGGTGAGGTCCAGGCAGGAGGGGCTGAATTTAGGATCTTGCAACGTGAAATATTGATTTTTCTTGTTCCATTTGGGCTGGTGGGACCCTGTCTGTCCTAGTGGCTGTCTCAGCACGAAGGTCTGAGGTGAGAAGCAGCTTGAAAAGGCTGTGTGGCATGTGAGGAAGCAAGTTAGCTCTTAATCATATCATATTGGCCTCCTTTGCGGCAGATACATCTGCTGTAAAATGCTTAGTGCTGAGCACCTGATTGGGCAGCCCATGCTAAGTGTTCAAACTCCTGCTGCCTTTTTTCTTCAAACAATATCTTCTGGCTTCCAGATTTCTGATAAATTGATAAGAGGAATTGCGTGAGTCAATAGAGTTGTAGACACTTTGCCAATATAACCCCAGCGCTATTGATCTGCCAGTAAATTAAAGTCTTACTTAGAGGCTGCCGATATTTCTAATCTCCTGCCTCACCAATTACACCCTCCCAGCTACCTGGGAAAGACAGCGACGAGAGACGAGGCTGCTGAGGTTTTTCCCTGCGAGCTGGGCCGTGGCAGCCGGTGCCTGCGTGGGGCAGGGGGGCTCAGAAATGACCCTTGGGGTGGCACTAAGGTGGGTACTTGTTAGGAATGCTGCAGAAGGGATTCTCCAGGTTAGGGTTCATCCTGCTGCAGCTCCCAGGCAAAGACCTGGCTGCTGGGGATGGAAACAGTTCATAGGGACAGCAAGCCAGTGTCCCTGGGCTGTGTCCAGCTAGAGCTGGGACACTCTGCCCCCAGCCCTCTGCCTTCCCTGGCATGGAGTGGCCAATGTCACATCCTGATGCTGTCAGGGTCGTGGCCCTGCAGAAGGGACTCCCAAGAAGGGATGCTTACTGGAAGAGGGGGATGCAAGGAACCCCACTGCCCTGCAGCTCCTTCTCTGCTGCTTGCCCTGGGCACTGCCCCTCCGCTGCCAGGACACAGAGAGGGGCTTTCGGCTGTCCAAGGGGCCCTGGATCAGAGAGCTCCTGCGGGGCTCCCACATCCTGGTGAGGTTTCACTGGATTCTCGCCCGATAAGCCCCTTTCAAGTCTCATTTACGTTTGAAAGTCCATAGTTAGCTTTGGGAAGAAATCTCCAGATAAACGCTGTGTTCTTTCTAATACCCCAGAGCGAAAATCAATGGGAGGGATAATTCCTTCCCTTGTCCTACATGGACTTTCATGTGTTTCTACCTCCAGCACCACCTTTTAAATAAAGAGAAGCAGTAGCCGTCCTTCCGTCCTTCCCTTCTTGCTGGCTCAGCACCACCGAGTCGCCCTGAGCAAAGCAGGGTGCTCAACTGGGGATTTCTGTTGGCACCTTTGGTCCAGTTCGGGCTTTTACTGGGGTAAAACTGCCCACGTTGCTGGATTTGCAGGGCTGGGAGTAGGAATGTTTCTGGGAATTCACGTCCAGAGTGGTCTGTAGCTGGAGCAGAGCAATGCCATGGTGAGGGGATTTAAAACAAAATTTTCCTTGCATTAAATGCAGTGAAGGTCGTTGTCTTATAAAACTGCTGCCAGATGGAAGATGGGCCCGTAGTATTACCATTTTTTTATCTGAAGCTTTTGCAGAGCACTCTGGGCAGTGACATCTCTTCTGCCAGGTACCCGGCAGTGCCTGCCATATGAGGCAGATCCAGTTTCCAGAAATACCTTGATAAGAATTAGTAGCTGAGACTGGTCCAAGACAGCTCCTCCAGACTGCCCTGGAACATGCTTATGTCTAAGAGTTGCATCCTCCAGCAATGAAGTTCTTTATCTGGCCACTTCCTTGCTGGCTGCATTGAGCTGCATTTTCCCTGATGTTGTGAAGTTATCGTATAGGATGTACATTAAAAGTTGTAACTATTCCAAGTCTGCTGTTTTGGCAGGGAATTGCTGAGTCTCATGATCTGTCTGTAATGGAGTGGAGATGCTGAGCTGCAGCAGGATATATTTACACCAAAAGCTTTTTTGTGGAGGAAACATCCAAGCAGGTAAACAGGTCAATGATGTCTTTAAGTTTCTGGTAGCTCCTGGTACAGTGCTGGCAGCGCTGGGCAGGCGGAGGGGAGCCGCACAGGTACCAGTTGCCTCCCCTGGTTAGAAGAGATGAAGGGGCAGTGGGAAATCCTGTGTGGACCAGATGCTCAGTAAAGGTGGTGTTGAAAAGGGTGACTCAGTCCTTGCTGTATTGAGATACTTGAATCCTGTTCACACCTGGTGATGCCAATGCCCGAGGCAAGGGCAGGTTGGAACAAGGCTTCTCTACTGTATCTAAATAAGTTTTCAGGGTTTCCTTGGGGCTTTTTGCTCCCTCCTGGACACCGCTCAGAGTCTCACAGTCCAGAGCTGGATAAAGGGTTTGTGAAACTTTGTGGATGGCAGATAATTCCTTGCTCCTTTTAGCTGGAGTAGGTAATGGATCAGGGATTCAGCTTGTTTTTCCACCCATTTCTGTTGGCCAGGGCTGGAGCTGCTGCCCACAGCTCTCCGTGGAGCAGGGAGTCACCCGAGGTGACTTCCATCATAAATATTGCACAGCACTTGACAGGGAACAACATCACTGGTATGAAACCCATTCATTAGCAGCATCTCCATGTCTGCCCAGGTTTGCTTTTAGGATTGGGATCAGCTGAAGCTATTTCTGGTGGGTTCGTGATGATTTCTCTCCAGCTGTCAGAGACACAGGCGACTCGGCTATTGGCCCTCGCGTTTCTCCTTCTTTGCATCCTGAAATATTTAGTGCTCTGTACGCGAACTTAATGACTGAGCAGGAATATTAACGGGTTACAGTCCAAAACCTCTAATTCAAATGTCCCTTGACTTGCAGGAAATCTAACTTTGGGATTTTTGTGCTCTCTGCCAAGGTTGGTAATTTGGACAGTGTTCCTAATTTATTTCCACAAATTGGAGAAGGCTGTAATTTACTATTTTAGGAATCACGTGGTTCAAAAGACCTTTAATTAAAAAAAAGAAAGTTCAGTGCATGTCTGAAACTATAAGAATCACTAGACTGGATCAGAACAGTAACGTGTAGTAATTTAACCTGTGCAAAGTGGACAAATTCTTCTCAATTTTCTCTTCTGACCTGTCTGCAGAGCAGTGTATTTATGGAGTCAAGGGAGCACAGACTGGAAGGGGACTCACTCTGTACCAAGAGGGATGTTGCTGAGACCATGATGGCTCTCCTAGGATCTTCCTCTAGGGACCCTGTGCCTGTGCTTCATCCTCTGTAGGTAGCAGAGGGAAAAACATAACTCCTACCTTAAAACTTGGCCTGCAGTGATACAAGAATGTGGGGGTTTTGGTGGATAGTGAGTAAAATAGGTCACAGCTATTATTATCTATGTGTTGGAAAACTTAACCATTCTCTCTTTTCCAGAGCTTTACAAGACCAATTCCCCATTGAAACAGAAAGGTTCATGTAATCTTCAAAGCAAAGGTTGAGGTGTTTCACTCCAGCTCTCCAGTACCTCCAGTTTGCTTTTGAGCCTGTGAGCTCTTGGTTTCAGGGATGAGAGCTGCCTTTCTGTGTGAGTGTTGCTGTGGTTTTGGTGGTGTAAAGCAAGTTTATAGGCAACTCCCTTGTGTGTTATCTAGCAGAAAAACAGCGTGTGGGGTTATCTGCCAGCACTGAGATTCTGTGAAGCTCCTCTCCGCTCATCTCTACGCAGGGGTGATCTAATTGTTTAAGGTACAGATTTTGCTGCCTGGCTGTTCAGCTGCTTTCTGGCATCACTAGTATACTGGAGACAAACCTCACTGGATTTGGGGCATACAGTCTGCAGCAAATACTTTGCTGCCACGTCAGAGCAAGTGGCTCATTGACAGTTCCTGTTTTAGTCACCTAACTTCATGTTTCACCTCAAATATTAAAAAGGAAGTTGAGGCTAAAAGTAAAGCATTGCTTTTGTAAAATAGTAAAAGTTGTGTAAAGATGAACACTCCCACAGGAATAGTAACTTCAGAGGGCATGTTCTTACCTTAGTTTTGGAGTGGTGACTGTACACCAGGCTGTAAGACCATGTTGGACCACATCTCTGCTGTTGGCCCCCTCCAATATAGGTGTATAATACTCTCTGAAACACAGGTTCCTGGTGGAGGCAGTGGGATGGGAGGGGGTATCTGCCTGGGTCTTATCCCTTGAGTTAGCTGGGCTGTAACTTAGAGGCACAGCCTGTAAGACATTGTCTCTGGTGGGCAAGCAGAGGTGTGGTGGGAGCTGTAGAGAGTGCCAGATGCCCAGCAGTGTATTAAACACTAGTTGAGTACAGGAGGGCAGCATATCACAGGAGAGAGATAAGCAAAGTTCTCTGATTGTGGATCAATAAAGGTTAGTGACATCATATCTCAAAGTGAGAGAACCTGCTTTCTACAGACCATTTATCAGATTGCAGGCTGGAGCAGCGTTAACCTCTTCCTAACCAGGAGTCTGCTCCTCATCTACCTTCAGACCAAATCACCTTCCACATCTGCCACAGAAGGCTCCTGACCCTGCCTGTGCAATCCTGGCAGTGGTGCATTGTGCTCAGCTCTCTGCAGTGTACCGTGTCCAGTGGGGAGAACACGGCACTGGGCCGGCTGGGAACGGGCTCGTGGGATGCACTGGTGCTTACTTGTTGCTGTTACGTCCTCAGTGAGGTGGAAGATGCTACTTGTCAGTGGTGGGACATGACAGGAGTTAGTCACCTTGGTTAAAGGTCTGGCACTGTGCCAGGAGCCTTGGGATGTGGTTGTAAAAGGCATCCTTAGATTAATCAGTTTTCTACGGCAGCAGTGGCAGTGAAATCAGTGTGGATGGTCTTTAGGAAGAGTTGTGTGGGGCAGCAGGCGGCCTTGGGCATGTGGTATGTGCTGCACTCCTCCGTGGGTCTGCCCTCCTGTGTTTGCTGTTGTTACCAAAATAGATTAAAGCTAAACTGCGTGGATCAGCCTGTTCTGCAGTTCTGTTTCTCTGCTGTGTGTGGTGAGGCACCAGCTTTCCACATGAATGCAACTTCTGAATGTGGGGAGTGTGGAGCCGCGTGCCTCGGTTGGATAAACGCAGAGCTGGGAGTTGTGGGTGACCCCGGCGCTGCTGGCGTGAGTGGCTCCAGTGGGCTCTGCAGGGACTGGCCCTGGGAGCACACCAGGTGCTGGGTCCAGCCCGAGGGGACCCACCAGTCCCCAACAGCTTTTTTATCACTTTTCACTTTCTGATCTTGTTTTCAAGTGATTGGTAACATGAGGTACCTGAAAATGAGCAAACTTCCCTCTTCTGCATTTACCAGAGGAGTGTTGAGGATCCCGTGGAACATCCACGCCCTGCACCCTGCAGTAGGGAGTAGGGTGTAGATGTTCCTGCTGTGTGTAGGTCTCTTGCTTTCTATGAATGAAAGAAAAAGGTGCTGCCTGGAGGAATGCGCAGTGGAGGTTTAGAGATAAGATAGCGAGGAGGGATGAGGGCACAGGGTCAGGGGCAAGAACAGAGGTAATTCCCTGAATGAACTTCTCTTGTCTAGCAAGGAAATACCAATTTTTTTCGGAACCTATAGAGACTTGAGCCATAAAGACTTTCTGATTAGCTTTCATCCTTTCTCCATTGGTGATTTCTCATGGCAAAGAGCCCTTTTCTGTGGTGCCCTGGGCTGTGCCCCCGGGGAGCAGTGGAGAGCCTTACCACTGTGTGTCCTGGTGGGTCAAGGGGACAGTGGTGATGGAGCCTGGGCTAATGGGCTGGTGTCCAAGTGGAAAGTGTATTTTCAATGAGGAAGTGCTGAGATATTAGTGGAGCCTGGATTACCCTGTGATTGTGCTGTCAATACTGCTGTATTGAGTCGGAGAGAGCCTGCACGACACAGGGAAACACTTAGCTCACTGCTGCTGCTTATTGAGAAGCCAATAGCAATTTACGTGCTGACACTTGACATCGAATCCATTCCCAGAGGTACAGCTCCTGCTAAGCCACTGCTGAGCTCGCCCTCACACCTGCGCCTTCCCTTGGCCTCAGAGCTGTAGGTGTGATGATGCTGAGATGCCTCCAAACGCACCCGCCCGCTGGAGGGACCAGTGCCTGCCCCTGGAGCTCTTCTGGGACAGGCAGGTGGGGACCAGCTCCGAGAAGCAGTGGGAAACCTGCGCTCCAAGGATCTGGTCTCACGTGGGGTTAGCTTTATGTGTTTATTCAGTGAAAAAGAGGGAATGTGGGTGCTTTGGTCCTTCAATCCCACATCCTGACACCCCAAAGCACCTGGGGCCTCTCATCTGAAGCAGCTGGATTCCTTCTGTCCTGCTTTTCTGTTTTCCTGGGACAAGCACAGCTGAGCCCAAGGGCCCTTCTGGCTTCCACATCTACCTTTTAAGAAAAATTTAAGATCATCTGATGCCAAATACTTTTGAGAGGAATAACATCAGGATATTTCTTTGAGCCTGAACTCACTAAAACAGGAACTAGGCCATAAAGGAGTGAGGATGGGATGACAGCAGAACTGGAGTACTGGAACGAGGTGGGAAGCAGAACATGGGGAACCTGCGTCCTGGTGATGTGCTTGCTGTCAGGTGCTGGTGCTGCAGTTCTGCAGGAGCCCTGAGGAGATAAAAGACACAAAGTCGATGGTCTTCTCAGCCCCAGTGTGCTGGGGCAGTGAAACTCCCATAGGTTTTTAAGTGCAGCTCTTGCTGTTTCACTGCATTGCCTGGCAAACAATTTTACATGTTCTCTGTTAGCTGTGGCATTGCTTTTTGGTCACTGTTCCCTTTGCGGTTCCCTCATGTGTCCCAGCCTTCTGGGAGGAGTAGAAAACCTGCGTCCTAAATCAAAAAGGAAACAAAGTGAGCGTGATGTGCAAAGGGAGGCGCTTGGAGCTACTCTTCATTTTGCCGAAGTGGAATTTAGGTCATCTTGCAGGTCGTGTTTTAAATATCTGTGTTGCTTCACGCTGGCAGGTTGCGTAGCCAGTGTGCAGTGTTGTGGCTGTGCAGGGTGTGTGGAGAGGAGGGAGCAGGCCCAAAGCAGTCAGTTTTGCACTCTCCTGCAGGTCACTGAGGAGAGCAGGGACACACAATGGGGACAGGTTGCAGCGTCTCCAGACCCCTGCTAGAGCAGGGTAGGTGAGAGCTGTGAGTGCCCCATGTCTCCCCAGGGGTCCTTGCTGCGCCGGTGGCCTGTGGCCCGGTGCAGGGTGGATCACATGGCTTTGCTGGAGGCTGATCAGGTATCAACGTGCTGTGGTTGTGAATGGGCTTTCCCTGCCACAAAGCTCTGGACGCAGTGTGCCTGTCCCCCTGCCCTGCTCTCGTCCCAAGGCAGGTGTTCCTGTTTGCAGTCCAGAGCCAGAACTAGCTGCAGGTGTGTTTTCTGGAACTCACTGCTGTGTGTGGTGGCTGTAACCAGAGCTGGGACCTGGTGTGGGAGCCCGTGTGGAGACCTCCGAGGACCCAATCACTCCGCGTTTCAGCAATACTGGCTTCCTTCAGACACTTCAAAAACTGTGGCAAAAATCAATACAAAAGTAGATTTGATGGAGGGGAACAAAAGGAAGAGGACATGTCTACTTCCAATGCCTGCTGAAGCACAGCAGAGGGTGAAGCAGCAGGCGCATCCATTGGGATGCCGGATAGCCAGGATGCTGGGTGGGACACCTTGGGATGCCGGATGGCTGAGGTGGCAGGTGTGACACCTCAACATGTGCTTTTGTAGAGGCCTCTATTGCTTATTCTAGTTTGTTATAGTCTATTGCTAATCTTGTTCAGCAATTGCTCCTCTTAATTATTGGAGCACCTTTACAGAGATGTAGCAGATTAATCCTTTCAGTTCTGCTCGCTACCAGAAGAGATTGCCACCATTATTCCAGTGCTGCGAAAGGAGAAGTTGGAGCAGGGAGAAGCAGGGCTAAATTTAGAAAGCCTGCACTCACACGTGCTGCTCTGTAGCTGTAGAGGAGCTTATGGTGGCAGGTACCAGTGTGAGCAGTGAGTGTATGTGCAGCAGGTGAGGCTGGGGCAGCCCAGCAGAATTTCACAGGCATCACAGCCACATTGTGACCTGCTGGGCACGATGCCTTGGCAGCCCCTCGGCACATTTTCAGCAGGGAATGCAGGTCCGAGGCATCACTTATCTGGTCCTTGCCTTGCTGGAACACAAATATTAACTGACAAACAGTTGCATAAGAAACAGCCTGTTGGCTTATCTTCCAGTGAAAGAAAGAAACGGGAAAAGTAGGAAAGTTAACTTAAAAGCTAACGAACCTCTACTGTGCTGGTGTTAGTGAGGCCCGAGGCTTGCAGGAGGGCTGCTGGGCTTGCCTCCCAGAAGCTCATCTTGGAGGAAATAGAGAAATGTTCTCGTGTTAGACATGCAGGTTGGCTGAGTACGTAGGTGCTGTGGTGTAGCAAGTGCCAGCTGCCCAACACAGTGGGGCTGGGTCCTTGAAGCCCTTTGATTTGTGCTGGAGAGCCCCTGCCCCAGCACTTGCTCTACCTGCCTCCACTCCCAGCTCAGGTGTTCTCTGTAACGTGGTCACAGTCCTACATGTGGTTCCAGCTGAGGCCTTGCAGTGCTATTAACATCCCCTTTATTGCTTCCTTGTTTCCACAAACACTCTGAACAACATCTGGAGATCATGTTTGCCACTTGCCCAGCTGCATCCTTTGGTTCATCCTGACCAGCACATCAGTCTGTCTCCTCCTATGTAATTCCCAATTTGTAAACCCTGAATTTACTGCAGAAACTCAGAGTTTTCCTGTCGTACCCTTGGATTTAGTTCCTTTCTTATTATTCTAGACCTCAAATCCTAACTTCCTCCTGTGTAATATTCTGGTCTTCCACTGTGTTGGATGTGCTCCTCAATTTCATCAAGGATTGGTGTTCTCTGCTGATCGGCAGCAAGGCCAGCAGCGATGCTGGCACGATAGCTCCTGAGGCCTTTCCAAATTACCTCTATGCAGGGCAGTATTCTCTTTACATCATCTTGGTGTCAGCTGCTCCTGGCCTAGTTTTCTGCCTTTTTTAGTCGTAGCTAGTGCGTATCTTCTCTAGCATAACCCTGGTGTGGTGTGGAAGAAGGGACAGTTCTTTCAGTAAAGGAAGACACTGGGTTAGTTTTTACAGTGTGTCTTTGATAAACGCCTTATATTTGATCCAAGTTTCCATTTATTGCTGTGTCTTTTATTATTCTTCCCTTCACAGTACTTCCAGTTCTGTCTGTAGGAGAAAAAGCCAATAAATGCCACAGCAGTGTCTCCCCAGTCCTGTTTGAGCATGGGTGTTTGTTGTCTGTACCCAGCGCAGTTCCTGAGCTGATGGACTGTTACGAATATCGATGTTAAACCTGTCTAAGATGTACTTGGCTATTCTTAATTGTTTTGGACTGTATAGATTTAGATTAGATATGAGGCACTGGCACGAGTTGCCCAGAGAAGTTGTGGCTGCCCCATCCCCGGAAGTGTTCAAGGCCAGGTCGGAGGAGGGTTGGAGCAACCTGGTCTAGTGGAAGCTGTTCCTGCCCATGGCAGGGGATGGAATGAAATGGGCTTTAAGGTCCTTTCCCACCCAACTCCGTGTGTGATTATGGGACAACTGTTATTGTTAGCTCAAATAATGAAACTTTAAGAGAAAATGCAAAGAGGGAGAAGGTATCTTGAAAGTTGAGGTGAATGGTCATGTGGGGGTGGAGCAGTTCTGTGTGTGCTGGTGGGTTGCAGTTGTCTGAGCTATATCTCCCTGGCTCTGGGTGCTGTGGCTTTTGGAGTGGCTCCTTCATGCTTCTCTGCTTTGGAGTGCTGCTGCACTCACAGTTTTCATTCCATCTCCCTCAAGAAAGGTGAGGGGGCATCCTGGTCATGGGTGGTTCTAGTTTGGAAAGGCTCATTCTTCACTGACAACTGAAGTTGTTGGGGGCTAGTTCAACACTGCTCCTGGGTGCCAGTGGAATGAGAGCTGGGGTGTGAAGTGGGAAGAGGACAGTGCTGTGCTGCTGCACCCTGGGGTTAAGAGTGAAAGTAGTGATTTGTGTTTTCTCCATGCTTGAATCTGAGACTTTAAACAAGAAGTAAATTCGTTCAGTGAATAATAGAAACTTAAATGAAATAGATGATTATTACTGAAGCCTTTGAAAGAATGCAGATTGTCCCAAAGCAGATGTTCCTCTGCGGGGCTGTCCCAGCCCTGCTGCTGGAGGTGGCTGGGAGGCAGCAGGAGGTCTGAACTGAGCAGATCCCACGTTATGCCTCAGGTTTCTTTCAGCACGTTCAGCACTGGATGAATGCAAATGAAAGATGGGTGGTGGGAGCTCCTCAGCATGGCCAGCAGTGCTGGGTCTGCACTGACAGTTTGTCCTGATCTTCCTTTTACCTTTGTTTTCATTTTCTGTTACTACTTGACTAGAATTCTGTTGCATTTACAGTGTGCAGTTGTGATGTACAGGGTCAGGGGTGGTTGTCCCACAATGTGTTCTGATGCCTTGTGCTGTACATCGTTCTGAGGTGGTTATTGAGCAGCTTCCTTGTGCCTGGCCTGCTGTGATCTGTGAAAGCTGGCTGCTATTCCCTGTGTCCCTCACAGCGCCCGCGTGCCAGCATCTGACATGCACCAGGTCTCATTTCTGCAAGGAGCTCCCAGCGCCAGCAGTGCTTGATTCGCTGTCTGAGCCGTGGCTGTGACGGGTCATTCTGGCAACTGCAGCTTGTGATTAAAAAGAAAATCAGTCACTGTCATCTTGGACCCCAGCACCAGTGATCTGACAGTCCATGAGGCATCAGCTTCTTCCTGATCAGAGGATCTTAGATTCAGGACTGCCCCAAGGGTTGTCCTCTGACTCAGGCAGCTACCAGAAAACTCATCTCATTTCATGACTAGCACAGGCAGCCACACCATTTCTCTGCCTGAAGAGGCTGCTGGGAGACCCAGCAGTTTTTGTTTGGATCTTCAGGGCCTCAGTGTGTGACTCTAGAAAAGCAGAGGGTTGGAACTGCAACTGCTGCTGTATGGCCACACCCTGGAAATTCCCTTACGTCCTCAATGAGGTCAAAGCTGTCACCTGAGTTTTCAGGCAGGGTAGGACTGCTGGCCCTGGCCTTCAGCCTCACAGTTCTCACACCAGACAGAGGCTGCAGCTGAGGTCATCTCCCCCCTTTAGAAAAAGGAACTGGTTTCCGGCTCTGCTTTGGGAGCGCTGAACTTCCATCTCACATGACCACTGCCAAGGGTGACCGTTCTCTGGTTGCCAGAGCTCTGCCAGTGATGCTCCTTCTCACTCTGCAAACCTATGGACCTTCCTGCAGTCCTGGCATCTCCAAGGGCAGGTGCCCCTGCGTGGGGCGAGTGGGGGCTGCTTCACTCCCATACCTGGCTGCTCAGAGATTCCCAGAGGTCCCAGGTGTCCACATATCTTCTGGAGAATGTACATCTCCATGCAGAATACAAGCTGATGTGTTTTCCAGAGCTGTAGCCCTTGGAAAAAATGTAGTCATGCAAGGTTAGTTTTCATCTTCCTTCTCATTCCCACTTTCTGTGGTATGTTAAAATTGGATTTTAATTGAGCACCTTGTTTCCAGCTGTATCTTTAATGCTGGCATTTGCCGTGACTTCCAGAGATGTTTTAAATAGGATGGAGAGTCATCCATAGGATCATCTACAGCAATGAGTGGTTCACATCAGGAAATGATTCAGTGAGTAGAGTTAAGGAAATGTTATTTGTAAAATGTCTTCAGCTTATCACATCCTTTTAAGAGATGGGGTCAAGGAGCAGATGGGGCTGAGCTCCAAGGAGATGGTGTGTGTATGCATATGGAGGGGCAGATTTTAGGGAACCTGGGAAAGGCTCTGGTGATATCTGTGGCAAGAGCAGGTCTGTGTAGCCCACCAAATGCTGCTGTCATGAACTGGGAAGGCTTCAAAGGTCCGATGGCTGGGTTTATGTCCCTGTGGAGCTGGGAGCTCAACTGCAGCTGACTGGGCTCCAGCTCCTCCTGATACGGTTTGGCTCACTGTATCACTGAGAAGAAAGGACCTGAATTCATTTGAGGATGAGGGGAAGGACGTTGAGGAGGAGCCTGATGCTCAGAAAGCTCAGGGACATACCTGTAATAACCTATGGCTTGAAAATAATGTATTTTCTAATTTTATTGGTAAACAGAGTGTATGGGGCTGTGAAAAAGTGTGCAAATTACTTCTCAGCCTCCCTTCTGGTCTGATTCCCTTGGATCAGCTGACAGAGAGCGATAGTCACTCAGCCTTTGATGCTTAGGAGGCTGGACTGGATAAGTAATGATTCCTTTAGGCCTGGCTTCCTGGAGTCATCTCCTTATCCTTGTTCACCTAGGTAATTAAAACCTTGCCTGCAAGCCAGTAGCAGGGTGCCTGCTCCCACACATGGGGAAGGGGTGTGGGAGAAGGAAGGAGTTTGTTAGAGACTTGTTGTGTAAATGGGTTCATTCTTCGTGGCTGGGCAGAGGGGAGCAGTGGGAAGGAAGGAGTCGCAGACTGACATTGTTCTGAGGGGCCAGCCTGGGTGATGGGGTGAAACATTGCCCCATCCAGCCCTGGGTGGGCACTGGCTGCAAATGGGGTATTGCAATGCAGAGCAATACCTTCCTGCAGCTCAAACTCTTGTTCATGGTGCCTCTGCTACAAACTTTCAAAGGCCTTGAGCTTTTCTCGGTTGGGGTTTTGCTTTTGAAAGAAAAATCACTTTTCATTTGGGTGTTTGAATTTGAAAGAAAAATAAGGAACAGCTTTCCCATTTAGCATCTGTTCGGGCTCTTTTCAAGTCACTTGGTATTTACCATATTGAATTTTCTCTTAAACCTCTGCTTGTGTTGTTCTGTATATTGCCCCTTTTTTAATTTTTTTAAATAAAATCAAATGTGCGTATTCTGGTAAAGTACTAATTCTGCTCTCAGCGTGGGCAGGACATGGCTAAATTGGGCCCTTGGTTTTCCTGAGGAAACTGTTGGAGAGTAAATGGATCTTCATTGGTGTATGATAATGAAGTTACAAGTCTTGGAAAAGCTGCACATTTTTCCAGCCTATTTTATGACTGAGAGATTTGTATTTTTTCCCATTAGTAAAGGTGACCTGTCTGACTTCTACCGCCTTCAGGAGTGTTGGCCGTGGTTACTGTATGTAATAGTCACCTTGTGTTGTCCCTGGAGCATGCAGGCATGGCCAGCAGTTGGGTGTGATTTAGGCAAGAGTTTCACACGTCTTTGCCATTTGGAACTTGGATGAAGAGAAAGAAAGAAGCTGCCTTTGGAAATGGAGACTGGCTTTCAAGCCTCCTGTTCAGATGGGTTATGGTGTAGAAGTGGAGGATTTCTCTTGTCATTCTCTTCCCACTCCTTCTGTTGCCAACTCCAGCATACACATCAGTTCAGTCATTGAATCAGTTTCTTCCTTTTCTACATACATTCAGACTTAGTTGCAGGAGATGGATTTATCAGATAGCTCAGACCTGCTCTCTCTCTGAGGAGTTTCTCATCGTTTGGCCTGGGAATGGGAAAGTCAGAATAAATCTTGCTGAAGAGGCTTTCCCTGTTCCCTCTGCCTGGGAGGCTGCTGGAGCCCTCACCTGTTGGAGAGCAGCCCCGTGTTTGTGGGGTTGGGAGCCAGCGCTGTTGCCCCTGGGGCTCTTGGAGCGCATCCCAGACTCCGTCTGTTCCAGTCTCCTCTCACTCTGCCGTGCACCTTCCCTCGCCCAGAGCTAAAACAAAGAGCCAAGAATTAATTGTTTTGTGTCCTTTTCCCCTGTGTTGCATTGTGGTCTGATCAGTATCTGGGCTCATTGGGCACTGGAGGCATTCACTTCCCCTTCTCCAGAGACAGCTGTCAGAACGCTCAGCAGAGGCTCATGGTCCTTACTGAGTTCCAAGTACTGGACAGAAAAATGCTGTTCCCAAATCTAGGTGCCCAGAGCGTGGATGGGAGGGCATGGGCTGGGAGCTGGCACTTGGGAGTGCTCCAGGTATGCGTGTGGGACCTGGCGCGGCACTGGTGGACAGGGGTTCTGCTGCCCTGGCCTGGCTCCATGGGCTCCCAGCTGCTCTGGCTGGGCTCAGTGGGCTCCCAACCTGGCTGTGTGGGCTCCTGCACTCCCCTGGCTCCAGAACAAGCCAAGGGATCCTCTGGTGCTCGTGTTCCCGTCCATTACCACAGGTGGCACACTGCAGACCTTATCCCGTCTGGGTAGCTTAAGTAAACTTTCCAAGGCAGGAAGTGTAAACAAAGATTAAATAATTAAATAAAGTTAATTTCACATTTATGTGAAATTCATTGCCATGGAATTTAACTCGGTGTTCGGAAAAGAGCTGTGAGAGAGGAAGAGGAAAGTGGCTGTAAAGGGCGAGGAGGAAGGAAAATGTGAAGGGGCACAGGGGAACCCAAGTGACTTAAAGGATTCCAGATTTTAGTGGAAATTATGATATTAGCGTTATTTTAAACCTTGTCATTCAGCTGACTTTAGGATTTCCAGAATAGTTCTGGAATGCTGTTTCTGACACGAGACTTGTGTTCCAAGTCCAGACTCAAGGGGTGATAAAGGCAGCACTGCTGGGCAGCTGCAGTGGGACTGTGTGGGACACAAGGATTTGGGGAAACTGAGAGAGAAGAATCTTGGTCACCATTTCATGTGTATTCTGCCCTCCTGGGGCAGTGGGGTGCTGAGGGTGAGAGCTCCCCAGGGACTGCAGAGTCTGGGGGCTTTAGGAGTAGTGTGGTGGCAGCTTGTCAGTGCTGAGGGAATAGCAAGGGGTACGAGAGATGAGGTTTTGATTAGTATCAACTGAAGTGTTTTGGAACTTCATGGCTCATTCCTAATTAAAGGCTGGAGTCTGTGGGTGCTGTACTTGCAGGGCTGCTGGGCCACTGGCAGTGGCCCTGGGACAGCCCTTTTGTCCTGACACTTCACCTCGCTGTCCTTCTGCTTTCTTCGGAATGGCCAAGGCTGCCTCTGGGGGCTTTTTTGTGGATGTTTCTCATTGCTGGGTTTCAGAGAAGTGCTTGATCAGGAGTCCATGTTTCTAGTAATTACGCTTCATAGGGATCTATTTTCTTATGTGTTTAATAGGGTTCCGTCTTTCAGCTTGTGCTTGGCCTGAACTCTTGAGCAGGGGCCTTCCATGAGTGAGATGGACATTAAAGTCTTTGATTTTCCTCAGGGCAATTACTGTGGCCGGGTGAGGAAGAGGAGGCCGTTCAGTGGGTGATGAGGGCAGAGGCATTAAGACCCTGTCATTAGTAATTAGTTCAGTGTTCCAGGTTCCCGAGTTCAGTGGCTGCTCACGCTGTGGGGATACCCGGGTGACCCGCAGGCTTTGAGCCGTGCTGAAGAGACCTCTTCAAGGGAGCTCCTTTAACCAGGTGGTTTGTCTTTGAGCTCTGCTGAAAAATTGGGTTCTGAAGATGAGAAAAAAATTCCCTTAGTGCACCTTTTAATTGTTCATTTAGGAGCAGAGCTCTCCTCCAGCTGGGAGGGCTCAGGGCTGCTGTAAAGTGCTAATTAAAAGTAATAGTGATAATGAAAACAGATGTTTTCAAGGAAAGTAAGTGGTACTGGGGCCCCAATCTGCTGTCCCTGGCATCTCTGCGGGAGGAGAGTGAGCTGTGTCCTCAGAGCTGCAGGTCCAGGGGAGCTGGGGAAGGGGACTGGATTGCAGGCTGCTCCTGCTGCATTAACAACTGGATATGGTCCGGATACAGCACAGACATGGAGCGCAGCCCTGCACCCGACACCGCCTCGAAGTACCTGCTGCCTCTCTGTGCAGAGGTGGAGAGCTGGGTGTGGGAGGGGGGAGCTGAGGCTGGGACCACCATAATCCTGGGTGAGGCTACTGCTGATCACTTGAAACTTCATCAACCCCCTTTGGCTGCTGTGTTGGTGTTTTTGGTTTGTTTCAAAGATTGATCTCTCTCTCCTATTGCCTGGAGTTGCTGACTGTAAGGAGTGTCCTTTCTAGGGCTTGGTGGGGATGTGTGGATGTCTGAAAGACGTAGCAGTAGCCCAGGTCCACAGAGAAGCTTTGGCTGCCCCATCCCTGGAAGTGTTCAAGGCCGGTTTGGATGGGGCTTGGAGCAACCTGTTCTAGTGGAAGGTGGTGCTGCCCGTTGCAGAGGGATGGAATGACATGAGCTCTAAGGTCCTTTCCAACCTGAACCATTCTAGGATTCTACAGAGTTTCCCATAGGGGACTGGAGGATTTACATCTCCAGGCTAGTTATTTGTCCCTCCTTGGCTTGAGCTTTGGAGGTGCTCTGTCCCTTGTTGCAGTGTCCTTTATTTTCTCCCCTTGTATGGAGGAGTAGAACAAAGTTCTACTAGAATATTGTTCTAGAACAGGACAGGAAGAAAATCAATTCTGATGGAAATTGGCTCTTTCAAAAGGTGACAGGGAAGGAGGTCTTCTCCCTTGACCACATTTTAATAAGAAAGGGTTGTTTTAATCTTGTTTATAATCAGATTTACTGAGAGTTTGAAAGAACAGCCCCAATTCCCGAGACCTCTGGGATGAATTCTCTGGGGCTCTGCAACCCATCACCAGTGTTTGGGCTGAGAGGGGACGAGTTTTAGAAGCTCCTGTCCGGATCTCCAGCCTGTAAGGCAGCAGCTGTGTGACATCACATGTTCACTCACCAGAGTGCTGGATTTGATCATGTTGTCCATTCCATCATTAACCTTTTCACTGCTCTGTGAGTGAGCTGGAGAGCCATCCTCATCATCTCCTGTGATACAGGTATGCATGGGGAAGAGCAGCTAAGAAAGGAGGACTTGGTTCAGGACGGAAGGATGAAGGAGTTGTGAGGAGGTGTAAGGTTTTGTCTTTCACCCTGAAAAACTTGGGCTGAGAATCCTTGGCTGACGATGCTTGTGGAAGAAGTGGCACCTTTTAGAGGGTTGAGAGGCACCAAGGAATAGGGGATGAAGGGGAGACTAGAGGGAGTAGAGAGGTTGTTCTGATCCTGACGAGGGAAGGCATTAAGAGGAGGAAGGGGCCAGAGCATTAGCCAGAAGCAGCTCCTGTGGTCTAGTCCAGGTTCGAGGCCAGCCTACAGTAAGGCTGCTCAGACTGGTGTAAAGTTTGTTTTGCAAATGTCGCCTATGATTATTTAGAGAAAGTGACTCAGTTGCACAGGAGCAGCCAGCCAAAGCAGTGGAGGTGGCACCGAGTGCTGCCTGCAGCCTCTAGTGTACGGTCCTTGGGGTTAACACTGAGATGGAGCTGTCAGAGCCTTGTCTGTACTGGGAGATAATGGGACCCATACTCCATAATTACTGCCCGTGGAGCTGCTGACAGAACCCTGGAGCTTCAGCCCTTGTTAAACTCATTTTCAGCTGTCACTTGGCCGTGGTGGCAATGGAGCCTGGGTATGTTAAAGCCTCTCTTCCTCCTCCTGCTGATGGAGGAGCAATAGATGCTTCTGCCAGAGCAGATCTCATCGGACAGTTTGTTTGGCTTCTCTTCTAGAGGCCAGGGGATACACGTTACTGAGTTTAATCCAAGAGAAGCTTTTTGGTGTATGAAGCAACTTCAGAAACAAAGTGTTGCCTTGCTGTGTTCTGGCAGATCAGCTGCTCGTCCTGCAGACACAAGGTGGCAGGGGACGAGCTGCAGTGTGTCACCTGTTCTGAGGTATGGCCTGTGTGCACATACACCTGATGGATTTCCCACACTGAGTGTATCTGGAGTTCAGTCTTCTCAAAAAGAATTCTTCATGCATTGCACAAGAATTTAGATCCTGAAGGCATAAATTCTGTTAAATCTTGTTAAAAGGATGTAGGAAACTGTACAAAGTCCAGAGTAGAGGTAAAAGTAATTAAAATACTGAAGGAAATGTTTTGGAGTGGGAAGTTGAGTTTAATTTTTAGCTGATCAGGAGGAGGATTCAGAACTGAAGTTACAGGGTTTGGTGTTTGAGCTCTGTTTTCCCTGGAATGGGCGCTCCAGTGGAAGGCGAACGGAGGGTGTAGGAGTGAGCCCCAGTATCGATGTGTGTGTGATAAACAGTTCATGGGCTGTCTGTCTCTGGTAGTGTGACCCTCTCCATACCAATGGTAGCTGGGCTGTGGAGGTGGCTTGGGCTCAGTGCGTGGGCACAGCAGCGTGTTGAGGGTGTCACTGGAGTCAGGGCGGCTGCAGACAGAAGGTGATGCTCTGGCAATTCTTATTTTGGTAAAAAGCTCAAGACAGCACTAGGAGCATCTTGCAGGCACCCTGCAATTATCATAATAAACAGTTTTATCATCTGCTTGGCAATCAATAATGTGGCTTATGCTGCTTTAGTATCTCACTGGTATTGATCACCTTAACAACTGTGCTGCGGTCGACTCCTGTTAACCCCTGTGCTGCCAGCAGGCCTGGCTGTCCTGACGGGCTCAGGGCTCACCTGTCACCCACGTGTGTGCAGCAGGAGACAGCGGGGTGGGGCAAACCCAGCTTTAAGTCAGAGGCCTGATGGAGGGATTTTTATCAAGGAGCGAGGAATTGAGTGCATATCCTGTGTATGGGGTGGCTTAAAATAGAAGGATTGCCATGTGGTGCTCAGTTTGTGCTCAGAGGAGTTTGCACTTGTAATAGTGTTATGTGGTGTGTGGTGCTTTGTCAGAAGAGGGTTCCCTGAGATCCTTGCGTGTCCCCAGACCCTTGCATGCCCTGAGAGCCCTGCATGTCCCCCAGATCATGGCCCTTGAAGAAGGAGGGCTGCTCTCTCCAACAGCTTTATGGGACTGGGATGGGAACATGCAGTGGACATCCCTTTGGCTTCTCCTGGCTCTGCTGGGACTGCCTGAGAACTGACCAAGGCACTGGCGTGCCGGCACCACACACACCTGCCCGACTTGTGAGAACAAACGCTGTGGAATGGGCACGTGCTGGGAAACAGCCCCGGCCCCACAGCAGCTTCTGGGCTGAGCTGGGGCAGTCAGGTGCTGCTGTGTCTACCAAAGGCACTGTCTGGGCTAAGTGAGCCCATGGGGGTGCTCTGAGAACATCACCTCTGCTTCTGGCAGCACAGGCGGCGATTACGAGTATCAGGTTAGTAGCTGACTCCATTTTGGGAGGAAGAAAGATGACTTGCTGTCAGCAGCCAGATGGGGCTTTGAGGAAGGATGGGACTTTCTGGGATTTGGGTATACCTAGCTAGTTGGGTCTCATGGCCCAGTATTTCTCCTAATGGAATTTCCCATCATTTACTGCCCTGCTGATTTCTGATCAATGAAAATAAAATTGCATTGCCTCCTGAGAGGCTCCATGTATGGCTGCAGCCTCCAGCTGTGTCAGTTCCGGTAAGATAATCTCATCAGGCGTGCAAGAGGGTAATAGGAAATAAAAATAAAACCCACAATTAGCAAGAGGCCAAGCAGCCAAGTAACGCTTTCAGTCCTGGAGATCTGGAGACGTGTGCGTAGCAACTTCCTTCCTTGTCTCCAGAGGTGCCTGCATCCCTCACAGCGCGCTGTGCCGTGGTCCTCGCTGGGCCCTGAGTCCCTGTGCATCCACCAGGCACTTCCTTTGGAACCCCCATTTACCTGGATCCGTGTCAGCTCTTCCCCGTGAGGTGGTTAACTGGTTCACAGGTGTTTGTTCTGAGGTGCACCGGGGATGTAGCAGCTGATGGAGTGGCTACGTGCTGTGCACGTGGAGAGCACGAACTTGAGACTTTGAGCCATCAGGCGGTGCATAGGTGTTGACTCCTGATGGTTGCTGCAATCAGGAGGGTTTATTTTGGCCAGATAAAATGCTCAGGCTATATGTGAAGTCTGGAGCAGGGTGTTGTTTTGGGAGCAGATGAGTGTGCAGATGCTGTTTACAGGAACCCTTGGGTCTGCAAAAAGTTGGCCTAAAAGGTGCTAAATGGGGCAGTTTCCCAGCTGTACCAGCAGGTTTCTTTACCTGTTTTAGGGTTCTTTAGGTTATCTTCCAGTGACACGACTGTAACCAGTGTTTATTCCGTACTGAAACATGAATGGCCTGTGTGAGCCGACGTCCCAGTGACCTTTGCAATGGGACTGTGCAAACCCAGTGTGTAGTGCAGAGCTGATGTATCAGCTGTGGTGTTTGTCTGAGCAGCCAGTGGAATGGTTACGGAATGACCTAATGCCTCTGAGCCCGCTGTCCCGATCCAAAGCATCGGTTTTCCCGAAGGGTGGGAAGGAGCAACTGAGCCCAGAATGCAGCAGTGACTCTGCTTCCTAACAAGGACTGGATCTGAGCCCTGGCAGAAGAGATCTGCATGACTTATGAGTTCTAACTCTTACCCTCGGCTTGGCCCTTGACACTAGTCTGGAGTGCACATGTTGTTTGGGTAAATCCGTAGGAGGAAGGAGCATTGGCAGGATTTCTTCCCGAGGCGTGCAAGCCTGCGTGTGTGGAGCATCGCTGTGGAGCACACCCTGGCAGCGGAGCAGTGGCCTTTCTGGCTGGGATGCCGAGGGTTGGTTGTGTCTGCTCCTGAAGCCGTGTGGCAAGGCTGGAAACTCTGAGCAATTCAGTGCTGCTCCCTGCACAAGCATCTCCAGGTGTTTGGTTGGGGTAGGGCTCACTCAAGGTCTTGCAGATGTACCTACCCTCTGTGGAGGGACATGGGGCCCCAAACGGAGCTGTGGTAGCTGGGACTGGTAAGAGCCACTGAGAGGACAGGGCAAGCTGCAGCCTGTGACAAAAGGGCAGGACAACATGGACCTCTTTCCAAGACATTGGGGCTTGGGGGGTCTGGGGGACTGTGGGGTCTTTGTGACGGAGCAAGGCAGTTTGTCCTCAGCAGCTCTTTGGTTAGTTTTGGAGTTGGGTCAACAAGAGTGCACCGAAAATGCAAACCAGATGCAAATGTAGTTATTTATGCAGCAACATGGGCTGGGAACAGCCTTTGACAAGAACGGTTGGGGGTTTGGAGCAAAGGGGTGAATTGCACAACAACAGAATCGTGGGACGTGTGATGTTTTGAAACAAAACCTGGCACTTCTGTGGTGTCCTACACAAGAGGAGAGGTTCCTGCAGGACCTCAGAACAAGCTCCATGCCCTGGGAGTGTGCAAATGCCACATCACGTATGAGCTAAGCAAGTGCTTCTTGTTGTGTAGAGAGAAATGCAGCTGAAGCCCGTTTACCTTTGCTGCAAAATACTCTCAGTGCAGAGAGTCTCCCTGGAAGAATAAACGCTCTTGTCCCCAGCTGCTCATGGAAAGCCTTCTGGCCCTCCTTGGGATCACTCTGCTCTCAATGGCAGTGGGCTGAGGATTAGATAAATATTTTCATGTGTAGTGCAGTAGCTGGCTCAAAGGGATCAGCAAACTTGGAATAATAGTTCATAACAAAATGCTTTCTGAAAAGCTTGCCTGACTTGTGTTACTCCCATTGGCTCAGTTTTATCTGGTGTGTAGGACAGAGGGAAAATGTGGATAATGTGGAAGGTTCACTTTTTCAAGGACCCCCTTTCACTCAGTTTCATGCCAAGTGCTTGAGCCCTGCAGCTTTCAGCCCTGTTTTGTTCAGCGTTTCCTTTGCTTCCTGCTGCTTGAAAAGCTGTTTATGCTAATGATGCCGGGAAGATCTGAGGGACCGGCTGTGCCCGTGGATGTGAGCCCTGTGTCAGCCCTTGCGTCCTTGTCCCTCCAGCGAGTGTGCGCAGTGCAACGCCGCTCAGCGCGCCGGGGCTGGAGCACTGCGGAAGGCCATCCCTACACGGGGCTGTCTTCCTGCTGGGGGAGGACTGTCCAGTCCTTTTGAGGTGCCTGATGGATTTTTTCTTTCTGTAGACCATTGTGTGCTGCCTCATCCCCTTCTGGGGCCTCGGGCCCTTCAGGACCTGTGGGCTAGAATCCCTCAGAACGAGAAAGCTCACAGCGTTCACAGGGAGTTCCACAGAGGTAAAACTTCAGTGAAAGGGTGATCAGGCACTGGCACAGCCTCCCCAGGGCAGTGGTGGAGTCCCCTAGAGGGATTTAAAAGATGTGTAGATGTGGCATTTGGGGACATGGGTTAGTGGTAGCCTTGGAAGTGCTGGAGGAACAGTCAATGATCTTAAGGGTTTTTTTCCAACCCAAATGATTCTGTGACTTTATGAATTCTTGGCTTTGCCAGGATAACAAACCTGTTTGCAAGGACTTGCAACCTCAAGAGTCTTTGGAACCCGTGGGTCAATATTGGTTTGATGCTTCTTCCACCAGCAGGCAGGTCTGGCTTGCTGATTCTGCTCCCTGTGCAAAGGTGTTGAACGTGACCATGCATGCAGCTGGAACAGGCTGGCACTGAGCAGAACTCTGTGAGAAGTCAGAGCTGAGCTTGGGCTTTTGGTTAGTAAAGCCTTACTGCAGAAGAGGAAGCAGGTGAGATGTAGAGCTTGTTCAGGATTTGGCAAGACTGATACCTTGCTGTGTGTACTCATCAAACCACGTTTGCTGGTGAGGCAACTCCACTGTGCTCAGGTGTGTGCCAAAACACAGCTTGGTCTTGCTTGGAGAGGTGCAAGATGTGACTTGCTATGGGAAAGGGGGAAATTAGTTTATAATTTCTTCTTTAGAATGTTGAACTTGGCAAATAAATATCAGTATTTTTGGGATTTTTTTTCTGGTTAACAATTGCATAAGAGGACTCCCAAGGCACTGGTGATGTAAAATGTTGACGGAACCCCCTAGCTAGAAATTACTCTTAACGCTGTGCATCCGCATTCCCTGTTACGCTCAGGTTTTGGCTTATATGAACTGTTTTATCCTAAATTAAGTCCTTTTGCAGAATCCTCAGCACTTCCCTTAGGCTGGCCAGTATCTTTCTGCTTTCTGGCACCTTATGAATAGGAGAGAGTTAGGATCCATGTCTTCTGTTTAGCTTACAAGATAGAAGCTTTTTACAGAACTGGGAGTTGAAACTCTCGGTGTTGCCACCCAGCTTGAATCTCCAGCCCATGTTGCCGAGGAAATGTAAAAAGATCTTTCTATTCTAGGAAGTGACTCTTCACATATTTGTGCGATAGCAGCTGCTGCAGAAACGTTGCATAAAATGACAACATGCTCCTGCCACCTTGTTTTACCCTCTTCTGTGACTGTCCTGCTTGCCAAGTGAAGCAGCATGTGCTCACCTAATTGCAGGCAGTATCGTAATACATATGCATAAAGGAGCAAAATTAAAGTTGCTTTGGCAACATACATTCTGTTCTTTCTTAATTTTTGAATTCTCGATCCTAGGCAATTATTTTTATCATGTCTTTCCATATGCAATTTCCAAAGTGTTACCAGAGTGCTGTGTAGCACACCAGGTGCGGGGAGGCGACACAGAAAGCTTTGATGCTCCTGATTCATTGTGTCACTGCTCCAGAGGGACACAGTGACTGCCTTGTACACCCCCAGCTCTCGGGAGCTTTGAGCATACCTGGTCCCAGGGATCACCAACGTCCCTTCCCAAGCTATTCTGTGTTTCTATGACCATGAAGTTGAGTTGGCTTCTCACTTATCTTTGATATGTCCATCCCTAGTTTTTAGGCTGGAACAGGTGTCATTGAGTGCCATTGCTGAGACAGGAGCTTCTTGGCTGAGCTGGACACCAGCACTCTTCAGGCTCTGTCCTTCTGAGGATGCTGCTGAAGGCCAGGCTGAGCGTGTAAGGAGGGGTGTGCACAGAGTGTCTGAGCCCACCTTTAGTCCTGTGCTGTCCTTGTCCTCCTGCCTCTGTCCCTTTCAGCTTCCCTGAGCCACCAGCACCCTGGAGGTGATGGAGGGCTGGAGCATTTCCCCATGGCTAGGCAGAGGGAGGGAGGACAGCCTCAGAGGGTGTCAGACCGGCAGTGGTCGTGGGTATAATGCATCTGCTTGTATCTTCTCCTGTCCTTGGTGCCCTTTTTTCCATGGTGCCATGTGGGTCATTAGCCCAGGGAACAGTTTCTCACTGTCTCTTTCTCCTTTTGTTTTCCTCCTTCCTCATTGCTTCCAGTCTTGGTTTACTGCCAAACAGCCTCTTGTGAAAGGGCCGCCTAATTAACCCTGTGCTAATTAACAATTTAAAATTACACAGCACGGCTGTTCATATTTAATTCTCGGGAAGCCTGGGCAACAGCAGGAGCCCCCTCCTCCCTCCCTCTCCATCCTTGCCGCCTGTGCCGCTGCCAGCATCCCCAGGGGAGGAAGCAGCCTGGTGCTGCAGGCCCAGGGTGCCCAGAAGCCCCCAGCTTGTCAGAGGGTGCAGGGTGTTGCTTTAGTGCCAACCACTCCTTGGTGGGAGTGTTGCTGGAAGGTGGCACATCTGTCCCTGCGAGGATGGGGCCAGGGGCTGGAATGAGGTGACGGGGGAATGTGGGGTTTGACTCCTGCATGTTTTGCACAGCATGGCTGTGCAGCCCCGAGCCCTGGTTAGTGGGAACGGAAGTGTGGGAGACACCAGTGCTGTGCTGGCACCTGCACCTGCCATCCAGGTGTAGCTGGGCTCTGGGCCACCATGGCTGCCTGACGGAGCACTCCTGCCCCGCGGTCCCTGCGCTCCCCGGGTCGGTCCCACATCGGCTCTGAGGGGTTGCAAGGAAGGGGCAGGGGCTCGGGTGAGCTGTGGGCCAGAGGCAAGGTGGCCACAGCAGTGGGAACAACGGTGGGACACAAAGCCGGAGAGGGGACTGGGAGAGCCCTTCCATGCTGCTGGGGCGATGGGAGCGCAGGGAGTCTCCGGCACTCAGGCTGTTCTCTCTGTAACTGGAGTTCATTGATTTTACGGGAAACCATGTTTACAGACAGAGTGCTGATCGACCTGACGAGTTGACTTCTGCCTCCTTAAGTAAGAACTACCTTTTCTTATTGACTGGCTGATAAACAGAGCGGAGAGGGCGGCGGGGGGGGCAAATGGGAGGTGTGGAGCACTCTGCAGTCCATCTGTCCTCCCAGACTCTCCACGTCTCATGCAGGTCTCTTAGGGGTGCTCTAGGGTGGAGGAAGATGCGGGGCCCATGATAGCAGACTAATAACTGCATTGTGCTCCTGCTTAGAGCCTGGCTTGCTTTAGCAAGGAAATTGCTGTTTTCAGCTTAAAGAGATGATTCCTGCAGCTCCTGTGTGAACAGAAACAAATACTTCCATGCCTCATCCTCCCTCAGCATCTCCCTACAGGAACAGCTGTGGTGGTGACTGAACAGGCAGGAAGAGCTTGGTTTTGTGCAGGGGCTCAGCCTGTGTTCGGGGCTTGGGCTGGCCATTTTGGCTCTGAGCTTTTGCACCTGCCCTGGAAGGGCTCCTCCTTCACCGTCGTTGAAAGGGAGAGAAGATTCCTTTGGCGCAGCTCCTCCTGAGCTGGTTAACTTGGAGCAAGTGGAGGAGAGCTGTTAAAGAGAGCCAAGGCAGAAAAGCCAACCAATTAATTGGAGCGCACGGGTCTGCCTGGCCGGGCCGGGAGAGAGATTGGCTTTCCTGTCAATAAACAACTCCCCAGTGCAGCATCAAAGCCGCAGTCCTTTATCAATCGCGGCCTCCTCTTCCCGCATGTTCCTTTAACTTACCAAGCATTTATTACATTGATTTTCCAATCAGGCTGTTAACCCTCCCGCCCCTCCAGCCCTGCTAACCCTTCTGGCCTGGCTGTCAGTCAGGCATCTCCTGCCAGTCAGGAGTTCTCGACAGCAGAGCCACTGTGACTCTGGCTGTGTCTCACCTGGCTGTGTGTCCCGCGAGCTGCCCATGCAGGCCAGCGCAACACTCCGCAATGTCTAAAAGCATTGCTGGGTTGTTGTCTCGTGTCGCGTTTTGGGTTCTGGGTAGATATTCCCAAAACTTCACTTGGTAGAAGTATGAGCCTTACGGAATTTCTTTTTTCTCATTTTCCCCCAAATGAATGTGTTTTGGTTTAATTTGGGTTGCAGTTACCAGTACAGCAGTAGTAGTTAGATGGAGAGAGTAGCCGTGTTGTGGGAGGGTGAATGTGCTGCCTCAATGCAGAGGGATCTGGGATGAGTTTGAGGAAAACACACAGCTAAGGACAAATATTCGGTGGAGAGAGCCGGTGCAGTAGGAGCCGTCACACAGCTGGAGTGTATGTAGCTCAGGGGAACAAAACTGGCTGATGAAGAAGTCAGAGCCTTTTGGCATCAGGATTCTGGTGCTCTTCCTTCTTATTCTGCTCAGTGGACCAGTTTACTGTTATTGCAGATCAAACCCCTTTTTATTCCCAGTGCAACTGCGGAGGCAGCTGTGTATGGCATCCAGGGAAGGTGGGACTGGAGGTGCTGCAGGGTAACATCGAGTGCGAATGCAGTGGATGATGGCTTCGTTGCGCCTCTGTGTCCTTCCGTAGGCATCCTCGCAAGTGGGCTGTGAGAGCATTACTTTGTCTTCAGGGGTAGTTGTAAATGCTTTTTTCCTTAAGCTTCATCAGAAGTGAAATATAAAGGGAAGGTACAAACATGTGAGGGAAATTAGCGGAAGTGGCTTTGTGTAATAAAGGAAAACAAACTGGGGTATAGTGAAACCAGAAAAAAAAGGGATAACGCTGAATGTCACTCCATTTTTTTTTGCTTGAACTAATTCAGGTGGTTCATTCAATGCTGCTGTGGCACATCACCTGCTTTGCAACCGCTCATGTCTTTTCTGACAGGTTTCCAGTCCTCTTCATACTTTTTGTATGACCCGAAGAGGGCTCCATTAGGATTGCAGGGCTCCATTAGGATTGCAGTGTTGGAGTCGTTGGCCAGATACAGCAAAGTGGGTTGCAGTGACAGGGAGCCCTGGATGTCAGCCATGCTCAGTAGCCCAGGTTCATTGGCCACCCTGCAGTCGGCAGGAGTCCTCCAGTCTTGTTGATTTGGCAGAATGGAAGTAGTGGGAAGGGTGTCCTCCTTCTTCTCCTCCTCTTTCTCCTCCAGGACCTGCACACGTTGTTTTCCTCCGGGGGTGAGGGGAAGCCATCCATGTGCAGAGGCTGTCCCTTGCAGGATCTCTGGGAGCTTTCTGGAGCATGGTGGGCTGACCCCTTTCCGATCTACAAGACAGACCCTTGTCAGATCTGGAATTTCCTGTTTGGTTTCTCTCCTGACGTCTCTCCATTTAAACTCTGTCCAGAGCAGAGCAGTTAAATCTTCTGTGCGTACCAAGCACTGTTACTCTAAAATCACTGTGAGTTGCTCTGTGTCTTGAAGTCTCCCACAGAGGTGCACATGTGGTAATGCTGGATCTGTGCTTCCCAAGCCACTAACAGAAAGGAATCACCAAAAAACCTAGCATCTGGCTTAAGGAGCCAGAGAGTATGAGTTTAACAAAGTTTAAAACCCCAGCACTGTTTTGTTGTCATGTCTTTTTTTTGTTTCTGTCAGAAGCTTTTCTGGGATATTTTTGTTTGTTTTCTGAAGATCCACGGCCTTGGGAGTGGCAGTGCAGGTCCTGCAGTCTTACTGCCACCCGCCTTTGGGGAAGCTGCTGGAGAGGTTTTCGCCACCTTCTAGACACCTTCAGTTCACCTATTTTCTTCCTGCTGCCATTGTGTTTCTATTGCTCATTCCCAGCTGTGCATTTCCCAAGGCCGGTCTGCCTGTCCCTGGTGCCTGTCTGGGTGCACCAGACCCCACTTTGGTCCTGAGGAGCAGGGTTGGCAGCTCTTGTAGTGGTGGGGTCTTTATGGGAACGATCTCTCCTCCCTGACTCACCTGCCTCTCTCCTTCTCTCCCTGCCCTCAGGTCCGAGCTGTACCGGGTGCAATGAGCGCTCCGTGCCGGCCCTGCCATGGAAGGCTGTGACTCACCTGTCATCCCTGGGAAGGACAATGGGTGCAGCATCCCTCAGCACCAGCAATGGACTGATCTCAACAGCGCCCACCTCCCCGACCCGGCCGGCAGCATGGAGCAGCCCGCGGCGGAGAGCCGCGGCCCCCTGGACAGCCTGAGGGTCCCCTTCCCCGAGCGCGTCCCCGAGAGCAGCACGGCGGCGGGTCCCGGCGCCGAGCCCACCGGCAAGGAGGTGAGCTGCGGGCAGTGCGCCGCGTCCTTCGCCGGCCTGCAGAGCTACATGGAGCACCGCTGCACCGGCACCCGCCCACCCCCACCACTGAGGGGGGAGAGCGGGAGCGAGAGCAGCGAGGACGGCGAGGAGGAGAGCGACGTGGAGAACCTGGCTGGCGAGATCGTCTACCAGCCCGACGGCTCGGCCTACATCGTGGAGAGCCTCAGCCAGCTGGTGCAAAGCGGGGGCACTGGCGGCAGTGGGACTCTCCCCTCGCTGCTCCCAAACTCTCTGCCCAAGCAGGGAGAACCCTCCGCCGCCGCTCCCGTCTACCCACAGATCATTAACACCTTCCACATAGCCTCATCCTTCGGGAAGTGGTTTGAGGGCTCAGACCAGGCCTTCCCGAATACCTCAGCCCTGGCGGGCATCAGCCCCGTCCTGCACAGCTTCCGCGTCTTCGATGTGCGACACAAAAGCAACAAGGATTACCTGAACAGCGACGGTTCTGCCAAAAGCTCCTGCGTATCCAAAGATGTTCCCAACAATGTGGACCTGTCCAAATTTGATGGCTTTGTGCTCTATGGTAAGAGGAAGCCCATCCTGATGTGTTTCTTGTGCAAGCTCTCCTTTGGGTATGTCCGCTCGTTCGTGACCCACGCCGTGCACGACCACCGAATGACTCTGAGCGAGGAGGAGCGGAAAATTCTTAGCAATAAGAACATCTCCGCTATCATCCAAGGGATAGGCAAAGACAAGGAACCCCTTGTCAGCTTTCTGGAACCAAAAAACAAAACTTTTCAGCACCCTCTCGTTTCCACAGCTAACCTCATAGGCCCTGGACACAGTTTTTATGGTAAATTCAGTGGCATTTGCATGGAAGGCGAGCAGCCCCTCCAGGCTGGGGCAGCCAGCGGAGCGGAGCCACCGCCAGCAACGAGTGTCCTGGCCCCCGGTGCGCTCCTCAACCTGGGTGGGCTGACCAGCTCGGCTCTGAAGACTCCCATTACCTCAGTCCCCCTGGGCCCACTGGCTTCCAGTCCCACCAAATCCTCGGAGGGAAAGGACCCTGGGGTGGCAGAGGGGGAGAAGCAGGAGGGGGGCGACCAGGACAGCCTCTCGGAAAAGGCAGAGCCGGTCGAGGAGGTGGAAGAGGAGGAGGAAGAGGATGTAGAGGAGGAGGAGGAGGAAGAGGAGGAGGAGGAAGAGGAAGAAGATGAGGATGATGAGGGTTGCAAAGGACTGTTTCCTAGTGAGTTGGAGGATGAACTGGAGGACCGGCCCCAGGAGGATGCTGGGGCTGTGGCAGGCAGCGGCAGCAGCAAAAAGGACCTTGCTCTCTCAAACCAAAGCATTTCTAACTCTCCCTTAATGCCTAACGTGCTCCAGACCTTGTCACGGGGCACAGCTTCTACTAGTTCTAATTCTGCTTCTTCCTTTGTCTTTGATGGTGCAAACAGGAGGAATCACTTAAGCTTTAACAATGAGGGCGGCGGAGCCAGCGTGGCCGAGGGCAGCAGGAGGCTGGACTTTATCGATGAAAGTGCCAATAAAGACAATGCCACAGCACCAGAACCAAATGAGAGCACGGAGGGCGAGGACGGGAGCTACATCTCCCATCACCAGCATGCTGGCCCCCTCTGTGAACTTGGGGGTGGGGAGTGCCCTTCGGGGAGCGGCGTGGAGTGCCCAAAGTGCGACACGGTCCTGGGCTCCTCACGGTCGCTGGGTGGCCACATGACTATGATGCATTCTCGCAACTCGTGTAAGACACTCAAGTGTCCCAAGTGCAATTGGCACTACAAGTACCAGCAGACGCTCGAGGCGCACATGAAGGAGAAACATCCTGAGCCGGGCGGTTCCTGCGTCTACTGCAAGAGCGGGCAGCCGCACCCGCGGCTGGCGCGGGGCGAGAGCTACACCTGTGGTTACAAGCCCTTCCGCTGCGAGGTCTGTAACTACTCCACTACTACCAAAGGCAACCTCAGTATTCATATGCAGTCCGACAAGCATCTCAACAACATGCAGAACCTGCAGAACGGAGGGGGAGAGCAAGTCTTCAGCCACACCGCGGGGGCAGCAGCAGCAGCTGCGGCAGCTGCAGCAGCCGCGGCCGCCAACATTGGTAGCACCTGTGGGGCCCCCTCCCCCACCAAACCAAAAACCAAACCTACATGGCGGTGTGAGGTGTGTGACTATGAGACCAACGTAGCTAGAAACCTTCGGATTCACATGACCAGTGAGAAGCACATGCACAATATGATGCTGCTTCAGCAAAATATGTCCCAAATCCAACACAACCGGCACCTGGGCCTCGGCAGCCTGCCGTCCCCTGCTGAGGCCGAGCTCTACCAGTACTACCTGGCACAGAACATGAACCTTCCCAACTTGAAGATGGACAGCACTTCTTCAGATGCACAGTTCATGATGGGGGGGTTCCAGCTCGATCCCACCAACCCCATGGCAACGATGACTCCATCTCTAGGTGAGGCTGAAGGGGTTTCCACCATGTCCATGTGTGAGGGAGGGATTGTGATTTACTTTACTCCAAACCCCTTCTGCACAGACAGGGTGCTGTGTGCCAGACCCCTTCACTGGCTCTGTGGCCCTCTGAATTGCCTTTGTGTGGTGGTCGAGGATGGAGGCTGCGCAGTCCAGACCTCTCATCTATGTTCCCTCAGTGCAGTTTTTTTCTCATGTAGGGAAAACATGTGGCTTACCTAGTACTTTTTCAAGAGTTTTCATAGGGAGCTAATGCAATGGCAAATATGGGTTACTGCTGCCATTTGTTGAATGTTCCTCCTTGTCATGGAAAGCATCCTTACTACAGTATTTCCTGAGGACTTCTCCTGGATTTGGTGAGGAGTGTGAGTAGTTTGCTGGGTGGCTTTGAGAGAGGGTCCAGTCGGCTGCTGGCATTCCCAAAAGCAAGTGTGGGGTTGGTTTGTTTCACATTGTTGCCCTAAGAAGATAAGGTAAGCAGGTTTGAGAGGGATGATGAGTTCAGTGGAAGGGGTGGTGTTCCTCTGCTGAAGAACTGATGTTCTTCTGCTGCCAGCGTGAGAGACAGGATCAGAGGCTTTTGGAGCTCAGAGCCCCTCCTTACTGAAGCAGAGGACTGTTGTGAGAGAGAAGTTGGAAGTGATTTAACTGAAGCTTCTAAAAGTACATGACAGGGCCTTGGATGTCCAGTACCTGCCTGGAGAGTGGTTTGTGAACTGTGCACTTGGTGATTGCAAATCTCACGCTGAGGGTTGTGGAGGGAGGCCCTGCCTGTACCAATAAGCAGCTGGGCCTCTTAGACTCGGATACATACACTGTGAGCTTTGCAAGAAGTGAAGCAGAACTTTCCCATTTTTACACTTTGGTCCAAAACTGGATTTGAGTAGAACATTCATAATTAAGAAGTCCGCTTTTGGTTTTTTCCTGCCTGTTGAGTTCAGGAGAGAGTGATTTAAAGAGCATTTCCTTCTCAGCAAACAGGTTGCAACGTAGGAAACGAAAAGTTAAGGAAATAACATCTCTTTTTGGTTGACTGAGGAACTGTTTACCTGAAGGTTCCTTTCATAGGATTGTTAAGCTGAGCTAGACATCAGATCAAAGTAAAGTACCAAAAATCTGGAGGAGGAGATAAATGTCTTAAAAATGGAAAAAGAGAGCAAGGTGGAGCAGAGCTCCTGGTTGGTCTCTGTGCTTTAGCATAAAAACTCACTAGAAAGTTTCTCCCTCTGCATCTTCCAGGTGGCTCTGGTGTGAGTAGGAGCTTGTTGTGCTCAGTTGCTGTTGAGTGAGCAGAGTTGAGCTTTGGTTTGAAGAGTCCATCTGACAAACACAGGGTCCTGCTGGCTCTCCTTGACATGATCTCACACTCACGCTAATTATTGTTGTCTTTACCTTGTCAACGCTGGTTTTAGAAGATTCTTCACCGTTCTGAACTCTCGGACAAGTGATGAAATGTGATAGTGCAGGAGTGGCACTTTGCAGGAGGTTTTTGTGCACACCATGTTCTGCACTGTTGCTGACTTGTGATGGCAGTGTGGTGACCTCCCCATGATGCTGCCATCACCTGGGCTTGTGACTGTTGGCCTTTGTTTTACTTGCTCACGTACTGCATGAAGTAAGATTTGCTTCTCCAGGTAGACAAGAAAAAACAGAATAAAATGTTAATGCTGTTCTTGAAGTGACCGTGGAGACTTTCAGTGTGGTGCTACAGAATTCTTCATCTGAAAGTCCCCAGGGGTTTTTTTGCCACCTTTGATGGGCAGAGGGCTGGATGATCCTTCAGCAGGTGGGTAACAAGGGCCGTTGCAGTCCTTTCCCAGCCTTCCACGTTGGCTGCAATGACTTTCCTTCAGCTCTGGGGCTGACCGGCAATGCAGAGGAGTGGGCGAAGGGACAGCTGCATGTTGTTTCACTGCGTGTTTGTGGGTACACACGCACTGGGAGCAGCTTATGTTCTGCTCCGTGTTTCTCTTTTGACAAGAATTCAGCCTTTCTGACCTCTTTCTCCCTTTCTTCTTTGTGCAGTGGGTGGAGAGATCCCGCTGGACATGCGGTTAGGTGGTGGACAGCTGGTGTCTGAGGAGCTCATGAACTTGGGTGAGAGTTTCACGCAAACGAACGACCCGTCTCTGAAGCTCTTCCAGTGCGCTGTGTGTAACAAGTTCACTACGGATAATTTGGACATGTTGGGCCTCCACATGAATGTGGAGCGAAGCCTCCCCGAGGATGAATGGAAGGCGGTGATGGGGGACTCGTACCAGTGCAAGCTCTGCCGCTACAACACGCAGCTCAAGGCCAACTTCCAGCTCCACTGTAAGACGGACAAGCACGTGCAGAAATACCAGCTGGTGGCACACATCAAGGAGGGGGGCAAAGCCAACGAGTGGAGGCTCAAGTGTGTGGCCATTGGGAACCCAGTCCATCTGAAATGCAATGCGTGCGACTACTACACCAACAGTCTGGAGAAGCTGCGTCTTCACACCGTGAACTCGAGGCATGAGGCCAGCCTGAAGCTCTATAAGGTAAGAGTTGGCTTTGCTTCATCTTCCTTCATTTTCCATGGAAAATCTATGTTGAACCTGAGTGGATTGTGATCCTTTGGAGATGAGTTGCTCAGAGCTCTCCACTGGGACCCAGTCTCACTGGTGGCACAGCTCTTCAGCTTGTGTTCTGGTAGCAACTGGGGTTGTCCAAGCCTTAGGCCAGTGGGTGTTCATGTCACAGTGATTTAGAGGGAGCTTGTGTGTCTTACAGCACTGCAGATGTGATACTTCTGAACAGAAATTGAACAGTCACTCTTGAAAATGTTGTGCAAGGCAGCATTTGCCGGTGGTTTGTTGGCTCTTTCCCATACAGAGTTTGTCACGTCATGGGCACTCAGAGGCTTTTGCTGAGTGTGTTGGTCCTGGCACTGGGCGGATGGAGTAGGGAAGGGGAGGGATGGAGGGAGTTGCTGTTGCTGTGCTGTTATGCTCTGTGTACGTTAGTGCTGGGATCTGTAAGCGAAGCATTGCTGGAGGCTGGGAAAGGGAGGAGGCTGGAAGAGAAGCTGTGTGCACGTGCGTGGCTGTTCACATGGAGGCATTGCAGGTTTTCATCCACAGTGGCGTTTGGGCTGTAGCTCCCATCTTGTCTTTAATTTTCCTCCCACCTCCCCTCATTCCATGGTGTCTTTATAACCATCTTCTCTTTCCTGTCTCATTCCTCCTGTCCCCAACCCCTCCCCTTGCTGGCCTGAACCCTGTGGGCTGTAACCCAAGAGGAGCTCCGGATACAGTAAATAGTCCTTTCACTCGTGCAGCAGAATTGCTCCAGACGTTTCTATTGATTTTCACTGGACTTAAAGCTTCACCTTTTTCTCTAATCATCCCATAATGGCTTTAGTATGAACAATCAGGTACGAATTGCCATAAATCTCAGCAGCCGCATCCCCTCCGTTCACACGTGCTCTCTTGCTCATTGTCTGCTCATTCCTCACAGGTATTTTTATATTCTTTCTGTCCTCATCCTTTTCTTCCTGCTTTCCCCCAAATGTGCTGAGGTTTCTTTATATACACACAGACTGTACCTTGTGCTTTTTAATTATTTCTTTGAAAATTTTCTTTATGTAATGGGAACTTAAGACTTGACATTGAGCTGTACAGTGCCCACCCACATCACATTGCAGACACATTAGATTTCAAAAACTCCTGAATTTTTTCCTAGTAACGAGCAGTTCCAGAAAATTCAGAGAGGAAAAAGACAACCAGGAGCATCATAGAAGGTTTGCCTTGAGCTGTGGTTGTTATACCTTCCGGGAGGTGGTGGGGAGCTGCTCAGAGGGGGGGTTATGTTTCTCTGAGCTCGCTCTTCAGACCAGGATTGCTGTGACAGTGACTGTTCCATCATAAGCTGGGATCAAGCCTCACCCAGCAGAGTCTGGCTCCAGGAATGGTCAGGTCTGCACCTACACCTCTGCTCTCCAGTGTGCCAGGAGAGAGTTACACAGCTTGGTAACTGGTGGTGGGAGAGTCCCAGTGAGTCTTCAAAAACCCAGCTGAGGAACCAAATCTCCTCTGTCTGTGGAGGTCAGTTTGGGGTACAAGAGATTTGTTTGAAAGCTGTATTGTGCGTTTTAATACATAATATTGTTCTTTTAAATATGCATTGCAAAGGTTTAAAAATTCTATATCCAGACCCTTAATCTACAGTGGATTCCACTAGGGAAGAAGCAGTTGGGGCACTAGAATTCTCTCACTCTGAGGGGAAGAAAAAGGGAAAAAAGAAGAGGTAAGGGGAAAAAAATTCTACCAAAGTTGGGGGACAGGCGCAGGTGCTTGTAATAAAGATTCCTGGAATGTTTCCCTCTGGCAGGTGAAGAGGAATTGTCAGTTTTCAGGTTCCTGAGAGGGCTGGGCAGTTCCAGAGCTGCTACAGCCCTGTGCTGCCTTTGACAACAGTGAAACACCAACTGAGTTTCAGAGTAATGGATTCCCTTGGATGCTCCATATATTGGCCTTCTAGTATGGCTGGATAAAGCCTGGATCAGGGGACAGTGGAGTGGTGGATTGCTCCAGCATAGCTGGAATCAGGGTTTGACTTAATAGAAAAGCTTCTCTCTAGATCAGGCATGGATCAGACAAGCTCCAGCGCAGTTCTCCAGTCCTCAGAGCAGCTGTAATGCCATGTCTCTTCTGATAGCTGAAGAGATGCAGCGGGAGTGGGGGGAGTTCACAGAATGGTTTCTCTTCTCTCAGGCCTTGGTGTGGTCTGCAGTAAATTGAGATTGATTGGATGTTATTTTTCCTCTTGCTAATGTAATCCATTAGCCTGGCACATGCATAATCAGTTTAGAGCACAGTTAACTGGATGTAATCGAGTTCTTCCCTGCCTGCTGGAGAAAATCCTCTCCAGATGCTGCTGGGTGAGAGCGCACACTGGGCTTATCACACACAATCCTCCTTATTCTGCTGCTTTTGCCATTTTCCTCCTAAATCACATGTTATTGGCTCCTTGCATTGCCCAAGAGCCACTTCTGTCAGTGTTACTTGCTGCCAAAAAATGTGATCTGGAGACACTGTCAGCTCATAGTCGGGTGAAGCTTTTAGTCTTCTCCTGCAGCAATCCAGTGCCAGGGGAGAAGGTCTGGTCTTCTGCTGCCATCTTCGTCCTGCACATTGCAATAGCTTCCATCAGGCCTCTTCCCTGCAGGGGGTGAGGGGACAGGGATGGCAAGAACTGTAAGGGTCTGGTAACCTTTCCTTTATTGTTGTATTCTCCCAATTCCTTGCTGTCCCCCTAAAGTCCTACAACTAAACTGGAAATCCTGTTGTTTATCTGGCACTTGCTGAGGCACCTATGCCTCTCCCATGACTGCTGACCTCCTCAGGTAGCCAGGGGGGTTTTTATATCCTGAAGAAGCTAGAGCACTGTTGTCAATATGTGGCATCACGTTTTTGAGGTGGGTGTTCTGTCTTGAGGTAGATGAAGGGTTTGAAGACCCTTCCTCCTGTAGCTGGGGTGGCCCAATGGATGTGGAATGGCTGGGGCTGGGTGACCGGGGTGGCTGTGAGCAGAGGCAGAGACAAGTGCAGCTCCCTGGAACAACAGCCAAGGTTTGTCTCGTCGTGGCCACAGAGCATGAGACTAGGCGTGGAGCAGAGCAGCACTCCCCACATCTGGAAGAGGTCGGGCATGAGTTCCCAGTGTCTATTCCACAGGTGGAATTTCCAGAAGGAATTAATCTCTTTGAGCAAGAGCCAGGTTTGGACATTTCCTACAACTTCCTGAAAATGTCTAGTTCAAAACATGCAGCTCAGAAGAAGTTTAAACAAAGAACTACTGAAGAAACACACTGCTGGCCAGACTGCCAGCAAGCGCCTTCAAGGAGTTCATTCAGTGTCTTCCTTTCAGTCTTTCCAAGTGCTGAGTTCACTTTTTTATGGAATAGGAAGTCTGAAGGAGAGAGTTTGGGTTACATGATGCCCTGCATAGGGGCTCTTTGTAAGATAGGGATGCAGAGTGTGCAGGAAGATGACTCCTTATTATCAGTGCTTGTGGTGCTAGCAGTGACAGAATTCTGGATCTCTGCTGACTCAGGCAGAAACAAAGCTGATCTGTAGAAAGGGAAAGAGGAGGTGCAGCTGCACACCCAGCAGAAGGTGGCGGGTCCCCAGTTTCACCGTGGAGCAGTGTGTCCCATCCTGCCTCTGCTGCAGGAGCACGTGTTTCCTTTCCTGGCCTCAGAATGCTCAAAGCATCAACTCAAAGAAACTTGTTGGAAAATCCCCAAAAAGTTTTAATCCCAGGGGATGCATGGAATATTGTAGGAGATGTAGTTAAGGAATGATGATGATAATGCATTCAAATTCAATGTCCTTCCATAATAGAAACAGACAAAAAGAGCATTTTATGTAATGGCAACTAACTTGGAAGTTAAAACTATATGAAAATGGGTGAGCTGCTGTTGGAGACAGTAAAGGGTGTGATGTGTGTGGGTCACAGAGGAATTCCTGAAAACCACCTTAGGTGTTAAATGTAACTACCCCTGAGAAAAAGGAGCTGGGGGAGAACCCGGCCAAAGTCCACAGAAAGTCCAAGGTGATCAAATAGGAAAGTATGTCATGGGGAGTAGGGAAAGGAAGAGGGAAGAGGCCTCACGGTATGGGGAGGGGAAGGAGGAGAGAATCCTTCTTGTGTGTGTTTCAGAGCAGAACTGTAAGATGCCTCTGTATGTAGGATAAATCCCAGAGGGTGGTCTCACGTGGAGGTACCACGCAGGAAGAAGTCACTGGGGTTAGCAAGGCTCTGCACTGCAGAGTTCTGAAGAAACCCACAGGAAGGGGCAGAGGCTCCTGGCAATAGTATGGGCCAGAAACTGCAAAGCATTAAGTTAGCAAATGGATAGAAACTGTACTAGAAGAGTTCTTAGTAGGCATATGGATTAGGAAGGGGAAAGGCAGACTTTCGGAAGAGAAGGTTCTTGCAGCACAGCCAGTTGTTTGAAGGAGTCAGCCAGGCTACAGGCAGGGCTGAGCTGGTCCACACGGGCGGAGGGTTCCCAGGGCCTTTGCCAAGATTCTTCATGAACAGATCTTGAGCAAATACATGGTTATTGTCACTGGGGAAGAGGTTTGGGCATGGGTAGTGAGATGAAGGATGAGAAACAGAAGGTGAAATAAAAACTAACTTTCCACAATGAAGAAAAAGATTGAAAAGATGCAGGGGGGTTCTGTGTTCATAAATGGTCCAAAAATGGCGTGAAAAGCAAGCTTAGAAATCATATATGGTAATATCTATAATATAATATATATTATATATATATTACCTTATATGTTTACAGGTTTTTATATATTATATATATAGCAATACCTTATATGTATATGGACCACTTAGAGGTAAAGCTATGACATTTGAAGAAGAACTTCACATCTTGTGCTTTCACAGGAACTGGTTGATTAAATTTGGTGTCACAGTGTTAGAGGGATCGAGGGCAGACAGCCCTTGTGGGATAGTCTGGGCTTCTCCTCCTGTTTCCCCCATGCAAAAAAAAAAAAAAAAAAAAAAAAAAAAAAAAAAAAACGAAAAAGGGGGTTAAAATTGCTCTTCCTGTGAGCAAGATATGGAATCATTGCCAGTCTCTTTAACGACATTGCCTCAGTGATCAGTGGGAAGCAGAAAGGCAAGTCAACAACATGGGAACTGTGTAAATCCTCCATTTGTCTGATCGTTGAATACTGTGCTCAGTTTAGCTCATTTTAGGAAGACTTAAAAAAACAAACCAGTAGATGCCCAGAGAAAGGAGCAGGGGTGGCAGCTGGCTAGAATGACTTGGGCAAAAACCATTGACTTTTGGAGTTGGCTTGACACAGGAATCTAGGGTGGAGAACTTGGAATTTCATAAATTTCAGTGCTCATGAAAATGGCTGGTTCATTAAAATACTGTTCCTTTTGGATTGGTGTGAGTTAGTCTTGCCGTAATTCTGCAGTAGGGTCGAGCTGTGAGTCCTCTCATCCCACCACTTGGCTGACAGGAGATGTTTCCTGTAGGACTGCGGTGTAGGAAAACTCTGGCCCCAGGCCTGCTGGAGAGCTGCACTCAGAGCTGCCAGGAGCTGGGCTGATTCAGCTCTGAAATACCCAAATGATGTCGTGGGCAAAAGAAAACACGTTTGGGTTTTGATTTTTATCACAAACTTCCTTCCAGCTCTGCCTTTTTAGGTTCTTGGGGTCAAGTTGCCCACAGCGAGTCTGTCTTGCTCCTTTGGAGATTTAGAACTGTGTTAACCTTTGATTTACTCACTGCCTGCTTTCACTGTGTTTTGGGTTTATTTTTGCAAGTTTGTCCTTTGAAATACAGATGCAGCATCAGAGTTCCGAATAACACTCTTGAGCAACACAAATTGTGCCTGAAGCCCATTTAAATGTCAGTGTATGAGGGTCTTTGAGCTGATTTCCTACAAGGTTTTAAGCCACATTCCAATGGCAGCTTCACAAGAGAAACACCCATTTAAGTTTCCCCACAAAGTTGTTTTTAAAGCTAGTCTCCAAAACCTTTAGTTCAAATCTGCATCCTCTAGTCTCAGATAAACTTATAATGAAAGATGAGCTTATGAACTGCCAGCGTGAGGAGGACGGACCCCTACAGTCCAGTACTCTCGGTCCTGTTGGGATTGATGAGTATTTTAATATAAAAAGCTCTCACTACAAGTTTAACCCTTTCAGACCTCCCTCTTGGGGCTGCACACAGCTCTGAGTGCTGGATTGCTCCTTCCTGTCACCCTGGTATTAAAGCAGATTCTTACCTTCCTTTAGGTATTTAATAACAAAGCGCGTTAGTACAGGATCACAGAACTTACTCTTTCTCTGTGCTCCTTTTTGAAAGGGCTGAAATCAGAACTGCTGAGAGCAAGCAGTGCTTGCTCTATGTTTTATTTATGGGCCTCAGTCACTTAGATTTTTCTTTCAACAGTTTTCCAGTAAGTGCTGAGCCATGTGCAACCATCGGCTTAGTAAAGAAACCGCCCTGTAAAAGCAACGTGAATAACAAAGGAGGGAGAGTGCAGCTGGAGCAGGAACCATGATCACACAGCAGGAGCCAGGGGCTCCCCAAACAGGGAGCTAAAAGCCCTCTGTCAAACAGGGTTTAGAATTCCAAATATTTGTGAGAATGGGCTAAAAAACTCAACCAAATAAACCAAACACAAGAACAGAAAAACAAACGAGAAAAACACCTTGACAAGCTTTATTCTAATCCATATAAATTGAGTTTTCCTCAGCTTCTGTAGCAGCCCTTGGGCAGTGCTGCAGTGACAGGGGGATCTTGGCTCTCCCCATTCACCCAGAATTGTGGGTCAGCAGGGAGAGGCTCAGCACATGGGGATAAGAAGGGTCTTGCAAAGCTGTCCTGAACCTCAGGTGGCCTCTCACAACAAGGTGTCATCATGTCAATGAAGTGTCAGGGTGCATCTGACCCTTCCTCATGTTGGTGCCGGTTCTGTCTGTTTGTGGTTCATTCTTTTATCCTGGTAATTTTGGACCACATGGATGAATATTTAAATTTCCAAGCAGGAATTTTTCCCATGTCAGGTGATGGTTGTTCTTGAGACTTTCAGGGTGAAGACAAGGTGGTTCTGGCCGTGGCTCTGATGCAGGGCTGCTGATGGAAGCCCTGGCAGACCTTGCCATGGTGGTGTAAGCTGTCGGGGACCTACTGTCCCTCCTGTGCCGATGTGGGAGGTCACTGCTGCGCAAAGGAGAGCATTGGAGGGTGAATGTGTCAGAGATGCTGGTCTGGATCTGAAAGATTGGCATTTTTTCTGGGTGATCAGCCACTGTGAGCAGAGGGATAGGCATCCACTTACTCTCCTGTCTGCAGGTTCAGCTCTGGCACGAGGAACTCCAGGCAAGAGAGCTGAGAGGTTTGTCCAGGGTAATAGGCCTGTTTGTTGCGATCTTATCCAAGTGATTTTTGGGTTCTTATCCTGATATGTTTGTCAGGATCTTATCACAGCACATCTGTTGGGGTCTTATTCCCACATTCCTGCAGACACCTAATGCTTGCAGTTGAAGATGAGCAGGTAGGGCTGGAACAAACCAGGATGTAGGAGTGCTGGAGCAAGGAGGTACAGGAGCTGCAGGACAGTTCTGTGCGAGACTGAAGCAAGTGAGTGACATTGCAGTGCAGAACTTAAAGCCCCCACTGTTTGCTGAAGAGCTGTGCTCAAGTAGTTCCTCCGCTCCCATCTGGGTGGTCATGTTTCTCTTTGGGCAGGTTGTTGAGTAAGCTTCCCAGTCTGCGCATTCCCGAGACTCCCTGGCAGCCACACTCCCAAGGCCAGGGACTTTCACTGCTGGGACTGAAGCCCTTGCACAGCAGCGGTTCCAGTGACCCAACGGCCCCGCCTGACTCCCCACACACCCCACTCACACAGTCAGACCAGGTTTCCTCACCAGTTCCACCCCAGATTTCCCATAGCAGTCTCAGATGTCTCATTCCATAAAGCCGTTTATTCCCGGTGCAGTAACACAGAAACAGCTCGAGCTGGTGCCCTAACAAAGGGACCCCTGGGCTTTTATCCCCTCATATTCTGTGTATCTAGTCTCACTCTTCCTCCTGAGTCTTCAGTTCCTGCCCCCCTCTCTCTGTCCATCCACCTCACTGGCATCACCAGTCTTCATCTCCTTTGTTCTCAAAAAGGTTGGCAATTCCAGGCTGTGTCTTTGTGTCCATTCACCTGACTGGCTCACCCATCTCTGTGCCCTTTGTTATGCCAAAAGTTGGCAGTTCAGGCCTCTTGACAATACCTGGACCAGGTGTATTGCTCAACACAGCGAAGACCTCGAAAATGCTCTTAGTTCCTTTCCTGATTGGGCGGGGTCAGGTACCAGCTCTGGCCAGGCACCAGCCCTCCAGCTGCAGGCTTGATGGTGACAAGCTCATTAAATAATGGATGGGCACTCATTAGCATCCATCTCTGACGGGGCAAAGGAGGGGAAGGGGGTGTTGCAGCTCTGAAGAAACCCACAAGGTGCTTTCCCCAACCTGTTCCATGTGACATGGCACGGACTGCAGGTTTCTGTTGGGCTGTGCAAGTGCACTGGGCTGCAGGGCGCCAGTGTCATCCTTCTCTGGAGATAACTGACTTGTTCCTCAAGAAACTGTTGTAACAAAGTCCCCAGAAATGCTATGGAAGCAGTATGGGAGGTTCTGTGTTTGCTGTCTCATAGGGAATTCATTAAATTACAATAAATAATGTATGCATGATACATAACTTAATACCGTAATGTGTTTTTGGTCCTTCTTGCCAGTCCTAAAAATCCTGCCCCTGCGCTGCAACGCACGCAGCCAAGTTCTGCAAGTCAAATTAGGCAATAACTTACACTTGTGCAACAGGTTCTCTGGAAGTTGTGCCTTCGGGTACAGTTGGTAAGCCTGGCTGCAGCTGTTGGGAGATCCTTGGCTCTGGGTGATTTTGGCAGAGAGACAAAGATGAGTGCCCACAGTGCAGGGCTGCAGGGCAGAGCCCAGTGCTCTGTCCCCTCCTGGCACCAACCCTCTCATTCTGCTTTAAAGCAGGGAGGTGGATTCCTGAGGAGGTACCTGCATCTCGACGTGGAACTATCAGTGCAGTGTAGTGCAGCTATTCCCGGAGTCCTGGTTTCCTCTGTGTCCTAGACATTGCCTCGAGATTTTTCTGCCTTGGGGATTTTTCTGCCCCACAGAGTCTGTCGTGGCTCAGGTGGCTCACAGGCTGGGGAGGTGAGGAGCTGGTGCAGGAGGCAGAGATGCTCTGATCTAATTGGGCAGGATGTAAGCACCTGACTTGTATCCCTTTCACCTCTGGGCAGACATGCAGAATGTGGTTGGGCTGATGCACATGCCTGTTTGGGTTCCATCACATTGATGTGGCGGTTGGGCTTCTCTGACCCACAGCCAGTTACTGCCCCTCAGCTGCCTTGGGGCCCCTGGGCTGTCTCCTGCCCCTCTTTCTGGGAAAGCAGTACAGCCCCATCCCACCCACTCGCTCCTCCCCATGCTTGGAGGATGGATACAGAGAGAATCACCTGGGGAAGTTTCAGGCAGCAGTAACAAAGCCTGTCTCCACAGAGGGGAGGCTAATTACACAGCTAATTAATCCAACAGATGTCACTTTAAATGCCTGTTTCTTTGTGATTCTGTTGCACACATCATGCTGGTTAAACAGACTTCATGGACCCCGTTCAAAATGCCTGAGCAGGCTACTGGGAACTGCCAGGGAGACCCCAGGGTGTCCTGTTCCATAGGGAGGAGTAAGTCCCAGGGAGCCCAGTCTGGGCTGTGCTGTGCACACGCTTCACTTGGAGGGAAACACCATGTAGTATCTGTGTTGGGTTAAAAACTCGGAAATAGCAGCTATGAGGGTTAAAGGGGTTGTTTACATTCTTGCTGTGAGTATGAGGGCGAGGCAGAGGGGACCCTGTCCCACCACAGGACCAGGGGAGAGGCAGAGGGACCCCGTCCTGCCTCATCAGTGCTTGGTGTGAAGAAAAGAGAGTTTGGAAACCTGAGCTGCTCCAGTGAGGTCAATAGTTCAAACCCAAGGCTGTGGAGAGCATGAAGCTGCTGTCTGTCTGAGGTGAATGTGGTCTGTCCGGTTCCTGTAGCGTCAGGAAGACTCTGCTCCCTGCTCTGCCTTCTTGAGGGAGGCAAAATGAACGTTTCTCCAATATTTTGAGTGAGTCTTCACTCATTAGGGCAGGGTCATTTCCTGGTGGACACCCAGGAGAAGGGAGCAGTTCCATATCCTCTTGTGGAGCTGGTCCTGCATGCTGGAAAGTCAGTGGTCACTGTGTGACAGCTCTTGTCGCCTCTGCTGAGACACCCCCAATTCAAAATCCATCTACATCTGGCCACCAGCCTGGGGGGGGGGGGGGGCGACACCCATGACACCACACTGGTGTCAGCACTGGGAGTTTTATACGTAGATACTGTGGTATATTCCCCCTCATTGTGCTGTTCTTCAGGCTGGTACCATTCAGGCAGGGTGCGAACATGTGTCAGTCACCTGAGGCCAACCCTGCAGTTGTCACATGCTGTCACACTGCGTGGCAGTGTCCCCATTTGAGATTGGGATTGGGAAACGTCTCATGTCCTGTGTTTGCTCTGCTGCCTTGGCCTTTTATTCCACTCTGATACTAACAGAGTCAGAGTCTTCTCACTGAGCAGATTCCTTCTGGGCACAGTGGACTCGTACAGCACTGGCTGCAGTGCAGACCAGGGCCCCCAGCTCTGTATTTGGGGGGAGCTGCAGGAACAGGAATGCGACCCCAGTGCTCTGAATATACCCCATGAGACAGTACTAGAGGCAGTGGTTGAGCTGCCTGGTTTTGGGAGAGGTACAGCTGGGGTGGGGGGGAGAGTGTCTTCTTGGGGTCTCAACATCCTCAGTGAATCGCAGTTGGCGGTTTGAGTCAGCGTAATGGATGTGTGCTCATTTCCCACAGCTGATGAGGATTATATCAGCTTGGTTTAACAGTCTCATTTGCTGCTCCCAGTGCACACTTGTTTTAATGCGTTTCAGTTAATGAGGTAGAAGAGAGAATGAGGTGTTACTGTTTATGTACAGACAGCCAGGCTGTGCCGAGGGCTCTGGAGCCCAGCGGTCCCTGCCCAGCACTCTCCAAGGGACAGCATTAGCTGGCATTTATAGAAAATTTATTGGCTGTGGTTTATCCAGGTAACGTTTCTCCCAGTGGTGCACATTTCCCTCTCCCGCCTTCCTTATACTTTATTGCAGGCTACAAGACGTTGCTAGCAGCCTGTCTGTGGGCAGGGGATGTCAGCATGCTGAGGGGGCCAGTGCTGTGTCTCACAAAATTTGATTTTGACACGGGCAAAGCTGCTACCATCTACCTGGAGTAAAAAGCTCACATGTGCCCTGGAGGGGGTTTGTGGCTGGGACACTCCATACCTCCCTTGTTCCCCTGATGCAGTGCTGGCAGGTCCCAGCAGGGTCAGGGCCATGTGGTGTCACGGACTGGGTGAGTTCGTTCTTTCACTGGTGCCCTTGGAGGGCTCACCCAGTGTGTCCCTCTGGAGGAGAAGGTGTGCCATGCCCTGGTGTGGTAGCGGCCACCAGTGCCCTGACCTCGGGGACTCTGACTTCCTGAAAAACCGGTTGTCCTTGTGCTGATGGTGAATATTTGCTATGGGGTGGGCTGGAGCTGCACTTGTTGGAGCAGCATCCCACATCCCGTGCCCAGTGCGGATGAATGGTTGAGGCCGCTGCCTCCATGCTGGCCGAGGGCCAGGCTGGCACCGGGGCTGACAGCAACCAGAGGCCCTGCACACAGCACCGCTTTGAAGGTGGAGCTGCTGTTGGTTTAAGCGGGAATTAAACAATTACCGCGTCTTAGTTCTCCCCACCTCCAGTGGATTGACTCTATAAATTGTCAGCCTGTTGACATTTTAATGTGAATTATGTCATATGGTATCCCCTTTGATTTCAACATGCCTCAGTTTGTAAATACACGAGCCTCTCAAAGGGCTGTGGTTAGCGCACACGCGGGAGGCCTCGGGGGTTTTGGTGGGGAAGGAGCACGGTGCTTGTCTCCCAGCAGCAGCAAGCGTGCCTGGCACAGGTCTGCAGCTCCGGCACCAGGCTCAAGGCGTGCACAGCCACGGCCGCCTCAGAGCACCCACGGCTGTGGGCTCGGACAGCCCCAGAGACCCCGCAGAGTCCTGCGTACCCTGGGTCCCTCTGCCTGCGACTGCTTCCCTCCCCCTCCGTGGGGCAAGAGCTGGCCACGTCTGCGAGGGACTTCTCTGCTCCCCATTCCTGGTGTCTCCAGGAGCTGTGTCTGTCACCATGTCTGGTTCCTGCTGGGTCTCCTCCCGCCCCCCAGCCTGTGCTGCAGAGAAACTCCTGATTCAGCAGGTCCTGACAGTTTGGATCAGCCTTCCATTCCAGTTTTTTTGAAAACTGGTCCAGAGGATTGTTGTTATCTTCTCATGTGTGCCAGTGGAAAGCATGTCCCTAGGCAGGGTCAGCAGAGGGCAGGGTGCAGGGGCAGAGATGCCTTCATGCCTTCAGGTGAAACTCAGCACAGAGTCTCCAGCACAGAGCCAGAAGGTGTCCCAGTTTGAGAAATCTGTTTTCCATCACGGCACCCACAGCATTCATGGGACTGTTCCATAACTCTGGGGTGTTACCTACAGATGTGTTGTGTTAGGGCTGTGGGGATGGCTGCAGGTGCAGGTGCTGTGGTACCTGCTGCTGAGTCCAGGACCCACCCGTGGATGAAGGACAGTACCTAGCTTTGGCTTTTGATCACCAGCATCATTGCCGGAAATGGAGCAGATGCTGGAAGTCCTTTCTCCCTTTCTGGAGAAGGGACTGCCTGTCCCAGAGCAGCTTCTTGGGCACTCTGTGACCCTGGGTGGGAGAGATTTAAAGGCTTTGGAGTCCTGTAGATGGTGTTTTCATGTCATGGGGGCTCTGTCACGGACAGGTCTGGTTGCCTCTGTGTGTTTCTTATGGTCCCACAAAGCAGGAACCTTGCTTTTGTGTTTTTCATACCTCCTTGGCTCTGACCTGGATTTTCTGGTGCATGCACTGCAGTGCCCAGATAGGCCTATCAAAGTGTCTGACTCTGGGCTGGACAGGGGGATTAGCCAGAAATGAGAATCTTGGGGCTGCTGGAGTAACCAGAGTTACACATGCAATTTCATAAACAGGGTTTAGAAATCTGTCATCTCCTTACACTTCTCTAATGTGAGTGGACGCTCCTCCCAAAAAATGGTTTTGCTGCTTCCGTTTTATTTCTAAATTGGAGTGGTTGGTACATGCTCCTAATGCTGATCAGAGCTGCCTCTGTGGTATTTATCGTTTACCCTTTGTGTGTCTCTGCAGACTGTCCATGGGATTGCAGATCCAGAATTGCTAAAACCAATAAATACTGTGCCTGGCTTTTCCCAGGAGTTTCTGTACCCGTGTAGGCAAATGCAGGTGGATGCAGATACATGTGAACAAAGGAAGCACCAAAGCACAGAGACATTTATCATCTTAGGTTTGCTCTGTTTGCCTCCCATTCCACACACTCTATGTTTTCCATTGTTGTAGTCTGTCTTGGAGGGAACAGCTACAGCCAGTGCTCAGAGCCATTCTGGTCTCTTGTAGATCCCTCTGCAGAATTATACTACAGTTGAATTGGGTTTTAGGTACACACAGAAAATTTAGAGCAGCAAACCCAACCGTTCATAGGCTGCAAACTGCTTGGAGGCTGCGTAGGGAATCCGTGAGTCAGACAGTTCTGCTGCTGTGGATTGCTGTGGGCCATTGACATGTCCTTCCTCGTGGAAACCAGGTGTGCTGGGAACAATTGCATGCCCAAGGACTGGAGAGGTCTCCTGGTTAAATTTGGAGGAGGCTGTGTTCTGAAGGCCTTTCGTGCCCAAGAACTTAGTAGGTTTCTTTACAGAGTAGTTGCTCAGGAGCGTAGGGCAAGGAGAAATGGCCTGAATTTCTGTACACAGTTTTTAGGACACATTAGTGTCTGGTGGGTTCATGAAGCCCTCACAGCCATGTAGAACATAGGAAGTAGCAGGTTGCCTTAATTCAGCCCTTTGTGTGCAGATATTATTTTAGTTCTTAATTATAAGTAGTCCCATACATATTTTTGCAGCAGGATTCTTGCCTCATTCTGTGAGTAATTATTCCATTTCTTTTTATCTTCCTCTTTCATTACATTGCCCCAGGCTTTGTCTAATACAATCCAAAGCTTTCACTGAATGAAGAATTATTTATTTTCTCATGGGCATTTCCATGGTGCTCTGTGTTCTGTTTGTGTTTCACAGACACTTAATGAACTCACCTTCATAGCGTTGTCTGAAATCAGCTGGTGCTCCTGTCCCTGTGTTCAGGGTAGGCTGATGCACAACATCTGCCTCAAAAGTTGTGCTCTGGCTGCCCAGCTTGGTGCCCAGCCCTGCAGCCTGCACCTCTGGAGAAGGGCTGTTCCACTGAGGGTGCATTCCCTGGCTGTATCGGTTTTAATCTCACCTTCAAGACTCAAGCAATATTTTTATATATATATATGTATTTCCTCTTTCTGCTTCCATTCTGTCATACTAGTCTATTGCACCTTCCTTTGCTTCTCCCTTCTCCCATATCCCTGCTCTTGAAAATCCTTGCTGTGGACTGTGGGCAAAGGATGAGCTGGGTCTCTTGTTCCTCTGTTGGCATCCCTGTTGGCTTCTGTGCCAGGAGGCTGTGTCCTCCATCTCTTCCATATTGATATTCTTTGATTTATGGAGAGGATTTAAAAATTGTCTTGTGTATTGTTATTGTTATTGTTGGTTATCAGCTGGGAGTCAGGGTGGTGCAGCGCTGTAGGAAGTTATAAAGAAATGATAGGAAAACAAGGAAAGCTTCATTTCATCACAACTTCTTCAGAGATGGATGAAACAATAAATCCTGGGTGAAGGGAGTTAATCTGTGTCTGTAGTGTTTTATTAAATAATGTGAGCTCAGGGTAAGTTTCCCACATGGTTTCATGGTGCATTATTACAACAGTCCCTCACTGTGCATGGGGATCCCCTCCTGTCCCTCCAGTCCTTCCATGCCTCCAGAAGGACCTCACTTCCACAGCGCTTCTCTGACTCACTGCTGGGGTTCTACCTGCAGTTGATGGGGCACCTGGAGCCAAGGCAGGATGGAAAGGGACTGGCATACCTGGGTGCACTTGGCTGGCACACCTCTGCTTCAGGGCATGGGGAGGAGCACAGTGGTGTCAGATAGTCCTCAGGCTTTTCCTTTAGAGACCAGTGGTTCTTTTCCAAAAGACTTAATATGGGAAAAAGTAGCATTTCAATTGAAATTCTTAAAGCTGGCTCCACACATAGAGAGAGTTTTGGGTGGTTAAGTCTGAGCTGCGTTACCAACATAAGACCAGATGTGTGTTGAGTCGGAGCCTCCTTGGAGAGCCCTCACATGTAATGTAGGGATTGTTCCCATCGCTGCTGGAGGAAATAAAACATCAGTGCTATGGAGAGTCTTAGCCTGGGTCTGTGTTATGGAAAGCCTTTTTCAATCACTCAGCAGCTATATAATTACAATATGGGCAACAGATTTTGATCCCGCTGTCTTTCCAGGTTCCTCCCAGCCCTTTTTATTACATAATTTGCCTTTTATCCGGTGCTTTTCCATATTCCCAGGCTCCTCTAGTTCACCTGAGTGTTCACAGCTTAAAAACTCACACTGAACTGATTATTTTCAAGTAGATGTACAAAATATGTTAAAAAGGTCTGGGCAGTGACATCATGGGTTCTGCTTGTGGTTACTGTCTTGTCTTCACCTTCAGCTGTTCTTACCCTCTTTCTTTTCATAACCCTGGAAAAGATGAGGCTCCTTGAATTCCTCAGCTCCTTGCTGTCCCAGAACTGAGAAAGGAGTGGGCTGGAAGCCCTGAGCTTCTTCCTTGGTGACGTTGCTGCATTATGGCACAAATTTACTTGCTGTTTTTTTCACTCCATGCTGTTGCTGTCCGAACAGTGCCTTGCAGACAGAAGTACAGCTTTTCTGACAGATTTCTTCAGGGATGACAGCATCCATGGAAATATAAAGTGATGAAACTGTACGCTTTTCTGAGGAGCAGAATGTCCCCAGTTCAGGTTTTTGGTTAAGTTGCAAGAGGAGCTCCACCCTTCACAATTCTGTGCTGCTCTGCAGGAGCTGCTGGGTGAGGCTGACTCTGGATGACATCCCTCACATCCTCCCTGACAGTGGGAGAGGTCACTTTGTGTGAAGTTTGTTTGTTTGTTCCTGTTGGTCAGAGGTGCCCAGGTGAGCAGCAGACATGCCTTGCAGGGCTGTTGTGGGTCCCATGGCAGAGCCACAGCTGGGTGGGAGCATGCAGGGTTGAGGGCAGCACTTACCAGGCCAGCTGATAGGAAATGTACTCTCGTTGTGCTTTGGTTTTAGCACTATAATTAGCAGGATCGATACTCACACTCCTGTGTGCATCTCCATGTACAGCAGCACTTGCGCCAGTGTCTCCCACGGGGAGTTTCGGGGATCTGGAAAATTCTCTGAAGTTGAAGTTGCCCAACAGTGGATCTGTTGTGCTGGCAGCTCTGGTAGCACAGTCACGGAAGAAGAGAAAGTTTGATACTGTAGGAGGAGCCCAGGTGCAGTCAGGCCTATCCCTTTTCCCCCTCTCTGGGCTGCTCAGCGAGCACACGGCATAGTGTCCAGGTGTGCAAGGGATACCCGTGCTACCAGAGTTAGGTACTACAGCTGAAGAACGGCATCTGGCCACTCCCTCACCTCTCTTGGCATCTCTTCCCTCCCTCGAGAGGTTTCCAGCTGGCATCCCACTGTTCTTCCCCAGGGCTGGAAGGCACAGCTGGGCCAGCGCTGGCTCCACCATGGACTTTGTCCTTCCTGGAGTCCATGGAAGGAGTCTTATCAATCCTCTTGGCTTTCAGTGGTCCCACACAGATTTACATCTTTGGGGATCTCTTCTAAGGAATAATTAATTAGTGCCTTCAGGTCTGTTGCACAGTTAAAAAGGTGGGGGATGCGAATAGAAGTTCAAGCTTTCTTGGCTTATGCTTTCTGTTAACCTCTGTCGTTCTCTGCGCGCGGACCCTGGGGAACTGTGGGTGTGTGGGGATGCTGCTCATCACGGGCGGCATAAACAATGTCCTCGTTAGGAGCTGCTCCAAGACCCCGTGAAGAAGTTGGCTGCTGGAGCCAAACAGGAGCTGGGACTGTGCCTCCCCCTGGGCTTTAGCCCCTCCTCATTAAGCAGGTCCAGGCTATTGATTGGGAGCTTGTGTTTGGAAGAGTCTTACTTACTCCATGCATTATCTTGACAGATTGATCAGACCTGATTGAGAACCTCTTAAAGGAGCGAACAGCTGTAATGGGAAAGTTGGACTCTGTCATCCGTTAGGATGATTCTGGGAGCGAGAAGAACGAGGCTGACATCTTGGAGCAATTGTATTTACAATTAACATGGCTGAAAACGATTGCCTCTATTGATCCCTCCTTCCTGCAATTACAGCCCCATTGTTTACATTCCAGCACTTCGGTTATAAAAAGGAAATTCAATAATTATTGCATTATTTAAAGTTAAAGTGCCACAGAGTTTGCTGGCTACGCTTGCTGGTTGATTTAACATTCAGTAAAATCCATGCTGAGCTCTCCATCCTTAGGCTGAGCAATATTTGGCTTTTAATGAGACTTCAAGGGCTGGTGGAGCAAACCCAGTTTGCTGGGTGGCTTTTGGGGTCGTGTATGGGGGAACCCAAAAGCCTCACAGCACAGTGAGCACCAGGCTCATGGCTGGCAAGGAGAGCATCTGTGGCATTCACTTAACACCGGGCAGGGCTGGAGGGCTTGGAAAATACAGATCCAGGGAGGTGTAGGGGTGGGCTGTTAATGGGGGCATTTGGGACTGTTCTTCAAGGCCTTTCTGTGTGACCTGGGGACTTGGATCAGTACCTGTGGCAGGAGGGAGTGCTACATTTTTGGCCTCTTGGAGATTAAAATGAGGGTCAGAGACCATTCACCACAAGCCGAGCTGCAGAAACTTGGGGGCACATAAGCCCGAATCCCACCGCTGGCACTGCGCTGCAGAGCTGTGATGCACAGAGCTGGGAGGCTGGGGGAGGGAATGGTTTGTAACACTGCTCCTTTGGAAGCAGTGAACAATTCAGGATGTCAGTGGATACAAAAGAGCAGAAGTTCAGCTTTTGAACCTGCTGGATGCAGAATCAATTTTCCCCCCCTTTCAGAGGGCGGGGGTGACTGCAGGCTCTCCAGCCCTCCCTGTGCACAGGCAGCGGGTGTCCCGCTGTGTGCCGTGGCCGCCTGCGGCTCCTCGGCTCCAGGAAATTCCAACCAGGGCTGCAGGTGTGAAAGGAGAGCAAGACGGATAGGCTAGCCCTGACTTTTATGAAGTACTTGGAACAGAGCAGGATCAGACAGCTGCATCCACATGACTTTCATTAAAAATTCAGATTCTTCTCTTGCAGAGCTGTGTGATTTATCTTGTGCAGCAGATCAGAGGCACACGGGGGCCAAGAGATGCTCGTGAGGCCTCTGAGGTCTGCGGCGGGGTCGGGTCCCTTTCCATGGTGACCCATAACCCCTCTCCAGCTCTGCTGTAAGGGTCATGTCCTGTCCCTCTCCCCAGGGGTGTGTTGTCACAGGTATGGTCCTTGCTGGCACCTGAAACGCTTCCTACAAGCCTGTGACTAATTACTCCTGTCTGACTTCACCCCGAGGAAGAGTCAGTCTATGCGCGTCCTCCTGCCCTGCAGATGTGCTGGTGGGGTTGAAGTGACTCCAGCACCTCCCAGGCTTGGGTCAACCTCTCTGAATAACTGCTGAGGTGCTCCCTGACTCCGTGTGCTGGTTCTGGTCACTGTGCTGCACAGACATCAGTTCTTGCAGGAGGAAACCTGGTGCATGTCTGCAGAGCTGCTCCTTTCCGTGGCTTTTGTGACCCTCCAGCAGATTTTTGGCTCCTTCGTCCTCAGCTGCGTATGTCAATTGTTTGAAATCACTAACTTTACCCACCCTAACGGAGCTCAGAGGTAGGAAGAGTGTTACATGTGGAGAAAACCTCCTCCAAAAAAGCTGAAATCTGACAACTGTTTTTTAAAGAAGCTCTGGGTAGTGGAGTGGCCTCTGGTTTCACAGCAGGGTGTCCTGTGATGTGAGAGCGCTCAGAAGTGATGTAGAGGAGGTTTCTCCAGACTGTTTATCAGTGACCCACACACCACCTGGCCATATGGAGCGGTCAGAGTGGTGAGGAAGAGGATGTTTGTGCAAGCAGGAGGATGGAGGACTGGCTGGGGCATCCCCAACAGGCTTTGTGCAGCCCTGGGGTGCTCTCAGCTGAGGATCCGGGGGGCTGTGGCTGACGGTCCTGTCACAGCTGGAGATGAGGAAAGGTGTTCCTTTTGTTTGTGCTGGTTCTCTGCTGCATAACATTCTTGAGGTTATTTTCCCACTTTGGTTCTGGCCCCTAGACCTGTTACCTCAGCTGCTTTTCCTGCCCACCGAGACCTGGACATGTGTGGGGGATCCAAGCCGGGGAGCACTGTCTGCCTGTCCTTGGGGCAGTGACAGAATTTCTGCTGCTGGTTGTTCTGTTGAGGTCTGAAGAAGAAGGAGCTGTCCTTAAGCCTGGAGAGAGTTTTCTCACGTGTTCTACTGCTTTTGTATCATCAAAACCCCCTGAGGGTTGTGGTGGGGTGTTTCCCCTTGCAAGCACAGTGCAGGGACTTGAGAGATTCCCAGCACTGTCAGCATGTGCTTGTCCTGAGCAGCGTTCACGGCCCTCTGAAGGGAAAGCTTTGTGCAAGATGACGTTAGGACTGCATAGAAATTGGGCCTTTTTCTAATGAATAATAAACATCAAAAGCATGAGGTAGTTCAAAGTGGTTTTGCGTCTCCCTGGTGAGCTGGGGTTACAGGTCAGATATCCCCCAGAATGGCAGCTGAGCCACTAAACATGGCAAAGAGGGACTGGAGAATCCCCATGCTCCTGGCAGTGCTTTGGGGGCATTTCTGTCCTGTCACCATCAGAATTCAGCTCATTACACCATGGCTGAATAAACTTTGCACAGAAGAGATTTTTGAGCAGATACAGGTTTAACATCTTTTAAAATTTAAAAGGTGTGGAAAAGTTCTTAGAAATCAGATTAAAGGGTGAACATGAATGGCAGAAAGAGCTACAGAAGTGTTCAGGAGAGTTTGTTAATGTGTGTAACAGCAGCAGCACAGGGCCTCAGTCCTGGGTGCTACAGTCTGAATTCCAAGAAACATCATGCGGTCTGTGGCATGGGGTGAAGGGGGCTGCCTGCAGTCAGGCAGGGGGATACAGTGTCATGTTAAATTCCATGATTATTGTAAAGTACTGTGGGTGAAGCAGTGTGACATCAGGAAAGGAGAGATGGTAAAATAAACAGAGTTTGTAGTATGTGAAGGGTGGAGAGAAACAAGAACTGACTGTAACATCATTCCTTACTTTGTTTAAAAATTAGATTTCTGTAGTCATACCCTGCGAGCATTTATTATTTATTACAAAAAAAACCAATTCTGAGCCAGATGTTGAAGAGCAAGGGCTGGGCAGTCAGTCTGTTGGCGTGGCAGGGTCAGCCCAGCCACACGGCTGGCACCGGTCCCTGTGCCACCCTGGCCGTGCCGCACCCGCTGTCCCCAGGCAGGTCTGGGGGCAAACAGAGGAGACAAGACCTCTGAGCGGGACCCTCCTGCATTGATTGCTGTGAGAGAACAGCCTTGCCCAGACACCCACACAGTCCCTGCATGGCAGGCAGACTGGATTTGGCGTGGTGTGTGTGGGAATAGGTGCTGGGAGCAGCGCAGTGTTGCGCCGTGGCTGGTGTACGTACAGGAACAGCCGCGTCCCCTGGGAAGCCGCACTCGTGAGCCGTATGGTTTCCATCAGAGCGTTCCTTTCTCTGTTTCTGATTTAAAGTGGAGCTTTGACTCAACCTGATCAATATTTCGCATGCCATGCGTGAAGAACCAGATGTTGGAAGTTTCCTATCGTGGAGAGGGAGGGGCAGACACCCCCCCAGACTCACAGAAATCAATGTTCTCTGACAGAAGTTGGTTGGATTTCCTTGGAACAATATAGTCTTTTGATTTTCAAGTTGATTTGTCTTCTAACAAGGTTCTGGTTTAATATTTTGAATTTGTTTCCTGTGATATGGATAAATTCTCACAAGGGGGAAGTTTAACAGTGTGATGGGCAATAACTGCGCGTATTTGGCCAGCGTTTCATTGCCTTCAGCAGCTCACAACTCAGACTAGCTCAACCCTCACATTGTCCTTCTCTGAGCTGCTCCTTTCCTCCACTGGAGGATGAGGTGGATCCGGTGCGTGTGGTGCTTTGCCCAACCTGGGCTTGGTGGTGGTGGCACCCTCGGCCTATGATTCCTCCAGGACTTCAGGCAGGTGAAGATCACCCCAGCACAAGGTTTGAGAGGAAGCAGAAGAAGAGCAGAAAATAAGACACATTTATTAAACTGTTTAAAACAAATGTTTTCCTAAAATCCCCTTTTAAATGAGGGCAGTGCAGAGCATGCCTCTGGTTCCACAGAGACCATGTCCTTAATATTTCCTTGAACCTGTGACCAGATTTTTCTCTTAATTGCTCACTGGGGGTTTTCTCTGCCTCCGTGCAGAAGCTGCCGCTGAGCCCGTGGGCACTTCCCGAGCTCCAGCACAGGGTTTGTAGGACAGGGCTTCCCCAACGTACCTCGTGGCTGGTGAGAGTGAGGATGTAGCTGGTGTGGCTCCTGGAGACAGAGCCTGGCCTGCAGCAAGCTGGGGCTGGAAGGGCTGTGGCAGGGGTTCAGACGGAGCCGGGCTGGCAAGGCTGAGCCATGTGAGCTGGGCATGTGACTCTTGCAATGGCCCCACTGACCTTTTATGCCTTAAGCCATTCCTCTTTCTCTGGCTCAGGAAGAGGGTAACACATGCAAACAATAGAAATGAGAGGAGGAAGAAGTTCTTATGAGGGAAAACAGCAAAAAATCTTTTGAGGGCACCAGTGGGATTAGTGCCCTCGTGGATTCTTCAAATATTACAGTGAATTTAATTAAATACATCGTGATCCCAAAAGAGGCTAGTCTAATTAGCCAGATCTAGAATACATTTATTCTCTTTCCTCACCCTTCCAATCAGAAGCCTCAGCATCAACTCATATCCTATTTTTAATCATTCCTAGACTCAGAGGGCTTTCCTTCCTCCGTGTGAGTGAGGCACACAGCGCTGGGTAATATGTGTCTTTAATCTTATCTCAGCTGTAACTGAGATAATACATGTCGGAATTTTTACCAGAAGGTCCTGGCTGCACGTAGGCAATATTTTTGATTGACAAACCTCAAGATCGTGCCCAGATCACTGTACTCATGCCTTGGGCCAAGTGTGTGGTGAGGAAAGAGTTCCATGAGATGACACAAAGACAGAAAGAGGTCTCAGGGTTGGAGGTGGCAGGTGTTATTGCCCAGATGAAGTGTAGGTGTGGGATGGAAACACCACTGGCTTTCGCTGAGGAGGTCTCTCATGTTGTTTCGCCTTGATATCCATTTTTCCTCAGCTTGCGATAAGTCCTTACTGTGGGAATTGGGAAAGTTCCTGTGACCTCCTGTTTCCGACCCAAAGGGAGAGCAGCCATGCTGTGGCAGCCAGCATGGACCTCTGGTTCCAGGAAATAATTGCCACATCCACAGGGTCCATGACATGAAATGGTGCTTGGTTTCCCTGGTGGCACAGAGCTCTGTGCCAGAGGATTGGTAGGTTTTGTCAAATAATCACTGTAATACTCTGGAATTAGCTGTATTGGCTGCAACAGCACAGCTCCAGAGAGGGACCAGGGGTTTTCCAAGTGCCGAGCCCTCACAGTGGTGCCCGGCTGCATTCCCACTGTTGGCTCTTCAGCCTGGGTTGCTGTCACAAACATCTTCCAGCCAGGCTGCTGCTTCCTTCCCAATCCAAGGGAGTGGAGTGCTGGGTGATGGACAGGATGGCTCTGCACTCTGCTTCAATACACTGCTTCCAGGACCTCTCTATCTAATGGGTTTGTTGTGTTCTAGTATTGCTTTGGTTTTATTCTTTGTAGTTTTCCATTAGAATTTATCAAATTTAATATTATGTATGACATGCGGTTGGATCCCTTCCCAGGACAAACTAAGAGTGTGAAGGAATGAGCCCTATGTGGGTCACAAGCAGGTGTTAGTGCTGGGTCTGGTGCTTTCTCTCATTGAAGGAGATAATCTTGCCTTTCTCTACCTGTGCTTTGTGCCCATTTCAGTATGTTTTGGTTTTCTTGCTCCTCAGCAGGAGAGCACGTGGTACCTTGGGAACAAACAGGCTTGGTCTCACTGGGTCTGTGTCAAAACGTGGTTTCTTAACTAATTCCCAGGTGGCTTTTAGCAATTTACAGTGGACTAACTCAGGGGACGGGGGCTAATAAAGGACATTCACATCCCTCTGCTTTGTTCTCCACAGCACCTGCAGCACCACGAGAGCGGGGTCGAAGGTGAAAGCTGCTACTACCACTGTGTCCTCTGTAATTACTCCACCAAGGCCAAGCTGAACCTCATCCAGCACGTGCGCTCCATGAAACACCAGCGGAGCGAAAGCCTCCGGAAGCTGCAGCGCCTACAGAAAGGTCTTCCTGAAGAAGAGGAGGATCTGGGGCAGATCTTCACCATCCGGAAGTGTCCAGCTGCCGAGGCCGGTGAGTGCTGCCGCCCTGGCATGAGCGGGGCTCAGGGGTGGGTGAGTGGCATCGGTGTGCTGTTCAGTGACAAGCTCGTTGACATTCCTGTTTCTCTTCCCTGCTGTGGGATGACACTTATGGTTTATCAAAAATACATTATGGGAATCCCTCCTACCTGAGGTGGGATTTGGGATGTAGAAGTTTGGTACGTAGAAGCGCGTGTGTTGGTTCAGGTTGCTGTCTTAAACACTGGAATCTTGTATGAGCATTTAAAGATACCATCACATCTGGACAACTTGACAAACCAGTGCAGTAGTAGAGGTTTTGCAGTGGCTCAAGTGATGCCCTGCATGCCAGCACTAGCTGTAGCAGCTTGGCACTGATTTCTGGTACTTAAGCCACACTGAATCGAGAGGAGGAAGGAGCTGGCTAGAAGGAGTGGGCAGAAGGGGTGAGTGTTCCATGTCTGTTTTCCATGTCTCCTCTTGACAAGGTAGATAGAGTGAAGGACTTGGATGAAGCATTTGCTCACACAAATCATAGGAAAGGGATTGCAGCAAGAGCAGATGTGCCTAAAGGGAGTGGTTAGGCTGGACGGAACAGGGGTGGTGCTTTGTTTAGTCATGTAAAGGGCTAAGAAGTTCTTAATGTTCTGAAAAATCGAGGTCTCCTGAAGCCCTCTTTGGAGGGAGGAGGAGGAGGAGAGATGGCTTGGGTCAGCTGGTTCGTGTGCTGTGAAGGTGCTGGAGTTGGGGTGTCAGCAAAAGCCTTCACAACCCTCCTCTTGGCTTCAGGCAGGACTTTACTCCATGACTGCTGTGAAAATGGGTAAATCCTACAGAAAAGCACTTTGAGGAACTGGCATTGTGCAGTAAACACACATGGAGACCAGGGAGGTGGTCTTAGCTTAAAGAGTTGAGAAGGGACAGCAGCAGGAGCTAAGGGAGAACATGTGGGGGTCCCTTGAATTCGTAACTGGGTCTACATTGCTGCTACACCTGTGAGTAATGGGGTTCTGAAATACACCCAAAACACCCCAAAAGTGAAACAGGAGACATTTCATTAAGAGTTAAATTGAATCTTATGGAAAAAAGTGCCCGATCCATGACCTCGGTGGCCCAGTGGAGTCGAGGGCATGGAACATGCTTCCCCAAAGGTCACGGTGACAGCGAGAGCGCGCGGTGACTGCCACACCACCCTGGGGGGAACAGCAGCTCTGGCAACCGTTCCGCTGCGCTGCGATGCTCCGCTGTAGGAAAACATTCCGATTTCGAAAGGGTACCTTGGGCAGGGCTGTGGATTGTGAGCTGCTTAAATGCAAAATGAGCAGAGAGGGGAAACCATCCGTGCCCTTTTGTGATAGACAGAACAACCTTGAAAATCTTGTTTACTTTAGAAATTTCTGTTTACCTTGTCTTTTACTGTATAAACCTTATCTTTCCTGTCTGGCCGCCTGGATTAGGACATGGCAGGTACTGGAAGGGCAGAAGCTGACAGGCTGGGAGGGAAAACGGTTGGGTGACCATTTAAAAAAATGGAATATTTTTAAAGTAAAAGTCTTGACAAGTCACTGAAAGGAAATTTTGGTTTACAAATATTTTACTTTAATTTTCTTTAAGCTTACTGGTTCTTCAACAAAATTGACAGTGAACAATTTCTTGATCATATTTTATTTCAAAGGTTAAGAATACAAGCAAGAATAAGGCTGCAGAAAGCAAAGCAGAGGAACCTCGGGTTGGTTTTGCAGGTTGCTTTGTCCTGAGATATTTAATTTCAAGCACTCTTTGAGCCCATTGTTGAGTCGGACAGAGTGGGTGCACCTCGCTGATGTGCTGGACCGGGCATCCCTGTGGGGATGGGGGCCAGGTTTGTGTGAGAAGCTACCATACCCCCAAGTGGGAGAACAGGTGCTTCCATCTCCGCCTCATTCTGATCCCATTACGGTATCAGAGCATCAACTCGAGTGTGGGGACACTCAGCTGTGTGGCCGGGCCATTCATAGGGATGGTGTGAATCTGTACTCTGTGTCTCCTCCTCCTCTGTAATGCAGTGGGGTCTCTCTCTTGTGTCCCCATCATGGTTTTTATTGTTGTTTGCCAAGGGCTGGGTGGACTTTTCTCACTGCCTTTTGATGAGGGGTCTCTGGTTGTGTCAGATAACAGGCTCAGACACATTGAGGAGACACTGGTCTGTGACACTTCCCTGGTCTGTGACACATCTCTGCCAGTGCCCAAAGGGACAGTGACTTTTTTGGTCCTTTTTTGTGGCCTCGTGTGACAGTGGAGTCGCCCTGTTCCCCTCCCGCAGGTGCCGAGGTTGAACGCTGGCTCTGTCTGTGTATCTGCTCTGTGTGTACCTACTCACTGGTGTGTGCAAGCATGTGGGAGAAAGCACTGCTGTCTGGGGGTGGTGCATAGATATTTGCTTGTGTAGATGCATCTCAATCTGTTGGAAGAGAGCTCTGATCACACCTTAATTAGTCCTCTAACAATCTGCAAAGGTCAGTGCCAATTGCCTGTTCATTTACATTTGTAATTGTGATGGTTCTTGATTGCACATTAGTTGCAACTCACTCCCTCCCACCCCGCAGAAGCACAGTCAGCCTGAGCAGCCACTCTGGGGACACGGGAACCTTTGTCCCTTTCTTTGCCAGCAGCTCAGCCCTCCCCAAAACTTGGGTGTCTTATAGGGAAGAGCTTTAGGAACTGACCTCCACTTCCAGTAAAGGGATGATGAAGTCGTTGGCAGGGAAATTATATGGACATCAGGCAGGAAACCCAATCCTCCTTGAACTGGATAATTAAAGACAATTAAACTTTTCTGCTTGCTCTGAGAAGTGTGCTCATTATGCAGGAGATGGGGAAGTGGATGGACGTTCAGCTGGTTTGTTGATCAGGGAGCACACAGCTTCAGGGAGGGGGTGTCGTCCTCTCTGGGTATTTTTGGACATCTATTGCTGTGGTATCTGGGCTGCTGCCATTGCAGATGTCAGCCCCTTTCTGCAGCAGCATCTGTGTAACATTACCCATAAGCTAATTGATTTTTAATGATGGGGGTTTAGAGAAGAAAAAAAGCCCAAACCCATAATAAAAACCAAAATGTTCTCGAGATGTTGGATGGATGCACTTACAGCTCATTAGATAATGACAGAAACAAGAGTGAAACAACCTGCACCGAATTTTCATTCTGACTTTGGAAGTGTTTCTTTCCTTCCAGAAGGCATCAAGCACCTCAGCCCACTCCATAGCTCCAGCAGCTGCCATGGGGTTGCCAGTTGGAGCGGGACAGCTGCTTCATGTTTAGAACGTGGTGCCCCTGCTCATCCCATCGTATCATTCTCCATGTGCCACCCACACTCTTGTTTTCCTGATACAGCCCCACTGTTTAACCTGTGTACCTCTGCGCAATAGGTTTCCTCCTTTACCTGTTTCTCCCAACTCCTCCTGTTTTCCATCTCTGCTCTCCCTTTCCATAGTGTCCTCCTGTGGGAGGAGCAGAGGGGCTTTGCCCACTCTTCCCTCTGTGTAGGACAGATATCCATGGGTGTTTGTCAGGTGTCCACACTCCTCGCCTGAGCTGCCCTCTGCCCGTTTCACTGCAGAGGACAGTTCCTGTGGTGGCCACATGGTCACAGCAGTCCTGCTCATTGCTGCCAAATCCTTGGCAGCCATCCCCTTCCAACACAGGGTCCTTGTTGGGGCCCTCGCGTGAGGAGCGGGGCCGGCACTCTGGCAGCCCTTGCTGGACACCGAACACCATGAACAGCCCCTTTGTCCAGGCAGGAAGGGGGGCTGGGAGGGTCACCTCTGCCCCCCTCTCTGACCTTGCTGGAGCACCCATGTTGCTCCCTCCCTCTGCCAGCCCACAGCAAGGGACCAGCCACTCTCCCTGCTCCAAACATGTGGATTACAGTTATTTTGAGGAATACCCTTTCTGCAAAGCTCTGCCCTGGGAGCCCCTGGAAAGCTGCTGGTTCCCTGGGATGAGGGGGGGATGCCCCAGGGCCCCCACTTTCCCTCTCCATCTGTCCCCCAGGCAGAGGTGCACTGTCTGTCCACATCTCCCTTCTGTTTCAGTGTTTGACCTTCTGAAGGGCTGCAAGCTGCAGACTGAAAATCAGGATGTGAATCTTTAATGAAACGAAGTATGTAAACAGACCCAGGGTATAGCTGGAGCAGTGTTCAGATGAGAAAACCCCACATGGTTTAAAAATAGTAGTTCCCACCTCAGAATGACTGAATCACACCTCAGCCTGGCCCTGCCTGTGGTGCCTGCAGACAGCAGGGTGCTCGTTTGGTGCTGGTACCTCTGTGCACTGAGTCACGTGAAACATTTCTCTCATCTTCCTCTCCCTCACAAGCAGTTTTGTGGCTGCCCCAGGGTAACAGGAGCAGGTCCCGTGTGCCGGGGAGCAGGTTTGGTCAGAGAGCACCTAGGATGTGGTTTGCAGTGTGGGGTTTCTCTCAGACATGAAGTTTCTCTCTAGCAGAAGGGAGGCTCAATACCAACCACGGCTGTCCATTCCATTTGTGACCTCTCAGTCCCTCAGTGTGCCCTAATGCCTCACCTGCTTCCTTGAGACCAGTGCAGTGCTCTGTGGTTCCCCACTCTCCTGTCCAGGCTCTCCAGTTCCTCCTTTCCCTTAGTGGCCGTGCACTGGATTGGGAATTGTGAACAGCCCATCTGTAAAGTGAAGCAGACTTTGAAGAAGGGGAAAGGGGATGTTCCACAAAAACCTTCCATGAAGGAACCATCCTATTATTTTCCCATCTTAAAGAGTGAGCAACCATGTGAGGCATTTTTCCTTCATGATCATCGAGCATGGAGTAATTCTTCTTGGAGTAATTCGTGGAGTTGTTATAGCAGGGATGTGGGATGTGATTTTGGGGTGGATTTTTCATGATAGCAGACTCTCTACTTCCAGTAGAACTTTAAGACTTTTGAAATGAAGGTTGGTAGTGCCAAATGATATTTCTCCTTGCTTGAAATAACTCAAATTTAGTGGGATCTGATATATTCCACTTGGTCTCCATTAAAGGCAGTGTGGTCATTGCTAATGACGCCTCTTGCTCTCCAACATCTGCTGGAGGTAATGGAGGGTTTCAGAAAGGAATCATTAGTTTGCTTTTGTAGCCTCTCTCCACTTTTCCATGGGACTTAATTGCACAGCAATTAGAAACTTCCCAAAGCAGATCACCTGTATGGTACGTGCAGGAGAAGAGCACACAGAGTCCACGCTACAGTATCTGTCAGCCAAAACCGTGCTGCAGCTCTCTCTCTGCTGACCAAGCCCCAGTTACCTGGCTGGAATTTGTGGCCATTGCAGAGGGCTAGGGAAGCCATTTCCAAACTTGTCCTTGATTGACACATTTAATAATCTGCCAAACCAGGTGACAGCCTGAGCTCCTGTGTGCAAACACCAAGTGCTTCATCTGCATCTCTTGGGCTTTTTGCCTCTCCCTCTTCAAAACCCAGTACTGCCTTTTCCCTATATATGATCTGTAACCCCCAAGGGCAGGAACCTGCTCAGGCTTTGTTTCCGAAGCGCTGGTTGTAAATCCAACCAAACCATCAGTACATGCATGGTCAGAGCAGTGCTGGGCACGCCACAGGTACACGGGAGGTGTTGGGGCCCTGTCGCTTCTGCTGGGAACCATGTCCTGCAGCTGGAGGTCTGCAGCAGCTCAGTTGTCTGAGAAGGAAATCCCTCTCTGTCATCTCCTCAGACACAGGGAGTGAGATGAGGGATTGTCCTGCTTAGAGAAAACAGTCACCCATGGTGCAATAACATACGTGGAATAGCAGCAGAGGCAAATAGCCCTGGGCGATGTGTGTGTGTTGGGCTGATTGAACTCACAGCAGTTCTGATCTCCCTGCCAACCCCACCAAGTAACCCCACATGCAGGATTATCTCTTTGTTTTCCAAGATCTCATGTCGTGTGTGTTCATTTAAAGGACAGCTTGTTGCCTTCCCCTTTGTTGGCTGAACCTTGGAATTTTTTCATTTTTTTGTGGATAGAATGGTTTCAGGACCTTTTACCTTTCCAGCAAGTTCCTGGCGGAGCTGTGGTAAACAGGCTTCCCAGAGAACTGGTCACAGCACCAAGCCTGACAGAGTTCAAGAAGCATTTGGATGATACTCTTAGGCATGTGGTGTGATTCTTGGGGATGATCCTGTGCAGGGCCAGGAGTTGGACTCGATGATCCTTGTGGGTCCATTCCAGCTCAGCATATTCTGTGATACTTCTGGCAGGATCTCTCCACTGGAGGCCATCCCGAGGCTGGGCAGATTAGGTGTGGGGAAGCTTTTGGTTCTGCTTTAGTTTCACACTGCTTTAATGGTCATTGAGATCCAGCAAAGGGGCTTCTGGCAGCTATGGGTCAGGGTGGCTCCACACAGTTGATTCCTTCAGAGGACCTGAGGATGTGAGGAGAGCTAGATGCTTTGAGAAATCTTTAGGGAACTTCTCTTTCCTGGTATTACCGTGTAACATAATTTCTGTCTGTTCCCTGTTTGCATCCTTTCCCCCCACCAAATTTTGGAAAACTCTGTTCCCTTCCCAGAAGCATTTCTCTGTCCTTGTGCATTTGGGACACCATGGGGCTGTTGAGGTTTGGCTCTGTAGAAAGCAGGGATAAAATTGGTTCCCTTGAATATCTGGCAGAGGCAGATTTCCTTTGTTACTTATTTTTTGGGGTTGGTTTTGAGTTTAAAGTCAAGAGCAGTCATGCCTTAGCTCTGCTTTGACCAACCAGCAGCAAAGAGATAATCTCGAAAGGATATGAAAGGTTTAATCGTTTTAATTTTGTTTTTATTAAAGTTTATTACAACTTTTTTCCTGTGCCCCTTATGAAAGGGGGGTAGCAGAAACCTACCCAAACCCTCAAGCATCCGCTTAATGAAACTGCACCGGGAGGCGCCTGCGGAAGGAAGCGGTCAGACGGCCGGGCTGGGGAGGGCAGGCCAACAGCACGCGGCAGCGTCACCCCGACGTGGCAGGAATCTCATAAACTCCATCCCGCTCCAGCCGCAACTCGTCCCGCCGAGCTCATGGCTTTCATTAAGCAGAAAGAGAGGAAGCTCTGACGGCTGACTTGTTCCAGAATGTTTTTCTTGTTTGGCTGCGTCTTAAAGCCCTTTCCACTTAGGAAGAGTAAGGGGGGAAACATCACCAGATGCTGCAGTACAACACTGAGAGGCTCCCAGTCCTTCTTCTGCTCTGCTTTTTATTCTGCATCCAAACAAAGTCCAGAGCCAGGCTGAAACCCAGCTGTCAGAGCACAGCGTCTCCCTGGGCTCCGTTTCCTTTGGGACCAAAGAGTGGCATTCCTATCCCTTGGTACTGCATCCCTAAAGCTCTGCTGCCAGTGCACAGTGCCCACTGCACCTTCTGCTTCTCTTCCCTGTTTCTCTTTTCCCCTCTTTCTCATCCAGGTTTAGATTAGAGATCTCATCTCCTGAGGGACGTGGAGGTGGTTGTTGCAGTGGTGCAGATTAAATTCAAGACTGAAAGGCTCTCCTGTGTGAGGTGAATCAGTAGAGCCTTGAAGACATTGCAGGTACTGCAGCCTGGTCTCACAGTGTGTTGGAGAGGGTTAGATGTCCACGTGAGTGACACTGGATTCACTCTGGCAGCAGCAAACTCAGCTCGTGATGAAGGTCCCGTCAGCGCAGCTGTGCTGCTTCTGTCCCAGCCTTGTCCCTGCTCAGGTGCTGTGTCCAGCCCAACCCCCTGCCCTGATGTTTTGATGGCAAGGAGAAAAAGGAAACCTCCAAAACCTTAGACGCACATGCCAGCCCTGATTTGTGACATTCCTCTAGTCGGTGTGGCAGCTGCTCATCTCCAGCACCTTTCCAAAGCTCTGACTCTTGTAGCCATTGCTGTGCTGCTGTTTTCTTCCTTCCTGTGTGTCATGGTTTGAGATAGCCCCAAAATCCAATTCCCTAGCTCCATTCCCCCTCCCACATCTCAACCCAGTGTGAGATGGGTTTTTCCAGACAAAACACAACCAGACTCAGAATGGGGGAAAGGGAATATATTACAATGACTGTACAAATAAATACTATAACACATTATACACACGATCACAACTATCTCTACCATGACATATAGTATTTACAATGGATCAGATCTCTTCTCCCCTCCAAATAAAAGTCCAGGAGGGAAAGAAGGACAGATCCCTTCCAGTCCCAAAGCAGGAATCTCTTCTAAGGCAGCAGGTCTCCTCATCTCATGCATGCAGCAGCTGTGGCTGGCTTTCTGCCAGCACTCACGAGGGGAAATCCAAGTTCCTCTCGGCCCCTTGACGCAGGCAAAGGGGTCTTCTGTGGGCTGCGTTCACCCCAGACAAAGGTCACTATCACCACGGTCATATCACAAAGCACAGGGGGTCTTCGTGACGGTCTGGTATCTCCAGGAGATTCAAGCTCCTTGCAGGGCCTCTGTGCCCTGCCTCAGGCTGCCACCTTGGCAGCAGTGCGAGGGGGGAGCCAAGGTCACCCCCTCCGCATTCCTCTCCGTCCTGGTCCAGCTTCCCAGGACGCTCTGAGCTTCTCAGCTCTTCTCTCTCTCACTTTCTCTGGTGCTGCATGTCCAAAACTGCTCTCCAAAATCGGAGTCCATGTCCCTCCTTTCCAGGAGATCTCAAAGGAGTTTTGGGGGGTCTGGTATCAGTTCTTACCCCCAGAACTCCATAGCTCTGCTGCTAGCTTCTGCTGCTTCTCCGGTTCAGGTCTTATCAGTTGGCTTTTAGCCATAACCTCTGGACGCTGCCGCCGCTTCTGCTCTGTCTCTGCTCACTCACGATGGAAAACATCCCCCAGCTCACAGCTACAGACACATAGTCCAGCTTAACACTGTTCCAAGTCTCTGTAGCCCCCAACTGGGGCTGGGGGAGGGCAGAGGCCCCCCCCCAGAGGGCTCCTACCCTCTCCTCGTGGCTCCTACAACATGGTCACTTCACCTACAACCAAAACTACAACTCTTCTCTCCCGGTCAGCTTGTGGTATGTTTACATTTCTGCAGGAGCGCCCATTGGACAGAACTTCAAAACTTCCAGGGGTTTCCACCCCTTGGGGGTTACCACCCCTTGGGGGTTACCACTTTTCTTAGCCTCTGGGGGAAAACAAGATTCAAACCACTACACTGTGCTACTGGGCTTCAAATTAAATATCTCTGGAATGAACATGCCTCCTGTGTTCCCAGGTTAATGAGTTTAGAGAGTTGCCATGCTGCCGTGCTGTTGGTGTGTTAGCTGAGTCTCTTCTCTTCTGCTCTTGACCAGAGCTGAGAGGGGCTGGAGCTCCAGCACAGAGAATTGATGGTACCTCAGTACCTTCTTCCCTGCTGACGTGTCCAGTAACACCCTGAGTGGGCACAGTGCAGAAAAGAAAGGTCAGTTATATTCAGCTGGACACAGGCTTTGTGTTCAGAGGCAGTGAGGATGTTGGACTGGTTTGTAAGTAAACAACCGGGTAGGGTGAGACCTGTAGTGACATGCTGACGTACCATCCTGTTTGGAAGGTGAATTTGAAGGCTGCTGCCACTGAACATGCCCATTTTGGGTTACAGGCTTTGTTGCCCTGTGCAAAAGATCTGTCCACAGGGTCACGCTCAGCACTGGAAGAGAATTGTCCTGCACCTTCCCCCCTTCAGGGAATATCCCTGCAGAGCACCAGCTCCTTTCCTGGTTGTTCCTGCCTTTTCCCTGCTGTGGTTCTGTCGTAGTTCATTCTGCTGGAGGAGGACATGTCTGATGGTCCTTAACTGGCAGGACTGGAAGAAGAGCCCTCCTTGCCACGCAAACCCAATGCACTGCTTGAAATTAAAAAGTGCTTTGAGGTGTTTCTTCGGAGGAGACATTATGGGAATGGGAAGTGCTCTCCTCCTCCACTCATTTGTAGGATTATGGACTTAATGATGAGAGATACAGAGCTTGGGTTCTGAAATGGATTCTGTTTTTCTGTAAGAACCATAGGCAAAATGAGCTTCCATACACTATCAAGGGGATGATTTATGAAACAAAACTTTACAACTGCTGGCATAGGCCGGCAGTGACACCTGGCCTGAACCTCTCCAGCATTCCCACCTGTGGCATGCATGTCAGAGCACTCTGCTCTGTCCCTGCCCCTGGTTCTCTGCTTGCCTGTACTTCTGAAATGCACTTACTTCCTTTCCCTTCTGTGAGGCCTATTGATCTTCTGGTGATGACCTGAACGTCCTCAGAACTGCCTGGGAAGGAGCTACCACATGCATTTATTTTTCCACTAAAATCCTGAGATTGGCTAATAATGTGTCTGCCAGCACCAGTGTCCTGCTCTGGCTGCTTCAGAGTGAAATCTGGGGACCCATAAACAAATAATAACCTACCTCAAATCAAGGTCGCATCCTTATTCCTGCTAAAATTCAGTTCATGCCCTTAAGCAAGAGGATTTCTATTTCTTCCAAATACTCAGTTTGCTTCTCTAAGTTGCGCATCGCCCTCACCATATATTTTGTTTTGACCTCAATGATTTATTGAGGCCACAAGTTCCAAAGGTTAATTGGGAGCTGTATGAGAAATTATTATCTGTATTTGCTTCCAGTTTGCGGTTTTTTCTGTGTTCCTTGTTAGTGCTCCCCAGAGTGGTGGGTGAGAGGAGCAGTGTTGGTCCAGCTCCACTGAACCAACCTTCACTTGGAGGCTCCTGCCAAGGCCACCTTCAGCCCAAGGAGCCTGAGCCCTCTCCTCTGTGTGGGCACCTCCTCCTGCCCCTTTTCAGCCTTTTTATTCACCTGCGACCACTCAAATAAATAGCAGTGGCTTGGTTTTTTTGTTCTGTTCCCCACATCCCGACATGTGGTTTCTCCCCTATCAGCATGTCATGTGTAGGTTTCCATTGGTCTGCAGGGATGTTCTGGCCTCTTGGAAGCAACACCCCAGGCATCCCGGCTTAGTGCCCTCCCTACTCCGACCTGGGGTCCCAAGCCCTTAAATCTCAACATTTCTCTGGGATGGTGTGTCTGGGGCTCTGCATGGCCCCTGCCATCGCTCCCCAGGCTCACAGGGACGGAGGGCCACAGCCAGAGCACAATGTGCAGCTGCCTCTCGTTCCTCTCTGATCTTTGTGTTCACAGGGCAGACACTGCTGCCCCTTCTCTGGGAACAGCTCTCACATTTGGTTACCAATTAAGCTGAAGCTTTCTGGCCTTTTCCATTCCCCTTTCATGGTGATGAAGGGTGAATTAGGGCTGGGTATTTGGGATTGTTCCCCAGCCTCCACTGCTACTTTGCTGCCTCCTTTGTGACCAAACAATGGCATTAATTTGGCCTTTGCTGGCCGCAGGCTGGACACACTCACCGCCCGGCCGTTCGACTTCACTCGTGCAGACACCTCTCCTTTCCATGTCACCTACTCACTTGGCTCTTCCTGTTCTCCTTCTGTGTGTGTGTGGCGTGGAGGGTCACTAGGGGTTTGTTTTGTGTTGGTCTGGCAGGGTCAGAGGCCGCAGCCCAGATGCAGAACGCAGGCATGTGGACAGTGTGCAGCACAGACCTTCCCGGCTGAGCCACATTCCCTGAGCCCACATCTTGCTGTCCCCTGGGGCTCTGATGAGATTTGGGAGGGTGAGAGATAGGTCGTGACCCTCTGTTACCTCTTCACCAGTCGGTCCCTGTTCCAGGCCCTTGGGTGTTGTCCAGAGAAGGCAGTGACATGGGGAGAATCCTCAGGACCACTGAGCCTTTGCTCCCCACCATGCCATCCTCTCCCTCCCAGCCATGTACCTGGGGAGCAGGAGGGACCCCTAGCTTTCCCCCTTGAAGGGGGGTGCCCTGGTGGAAGTGATCCCACTCAGCCAGCTCAGAACTCTGGCTGGCAGCACCAGCCACACGGCTGCAGGGCCAGGAACGATGCTGGATTGGGACCATCTCATGTGGGGGAGCAGCACTGGTGAGAGGGAAGGAACGAAAAGAGGTTTCTTCACAATGACCAAGATTATCCTAAAATGGCAGAAGTGGGAAAATGCTGGAAAGGCAGCAAGCCCTCCAAAACTGGGTGCCACTAGAGGGGAAGGATCAAGAACTGGAGCAGGGAAGACCTGATTCTAGCCCAGAAGGTAATTCATGCAAAATAAAGGGCATGTTGAGCTCCTATCGGATTGCAGCCTGCTCCAAATGGTGCAAGTTTTGGAGGTGAGGACTCATGAAACGTATGGGAAGATTAAAAGCAAGTGGAAGAGCACAATGCTTTTCAGAAAGGAAGGATGGTCTGAAACAAGCAGGGGGATTGTTTGTGCTGTTCCTTACCATGGCTGGGATGACAACACTGCATGCTCAGGAGCTGTAGTGGGGAGGAAGAGTGTGGTACTGGGACCAGTGGGGCCAAACTTGCATCTCAGCAGAGTTCTTACAGAGCTGACTGGGGATGTGCATTGGGAAAGGTCAGAGCTGTGAAATGAAGCCTTGTGTGTGGCAGTGCCCCAGCAGCCACCGTGCTCCTGCTAGAGCTGAGGCACAGCTTGCAGGGGAGCAGTGACCCTGCTGTGGTCTGAGCACTGGATCTCTTTTGTTTTCTTTTGAACAATATGAAAAGGAGCAGAGGAGCTGGAAGCAGTTTCCCAGCCTGTTGTGGTGTGAGGCAGTGCCTGCCCTGGCTCTGCCCTGAGCAGCAATTCCAGCTCACTATGGCCAGTGACACAATGAATGGGGGATATTCTTCACAGCCTGGCCTCCAGCCCCGGCACGCGACGTGTGCTTGTCACTCCCTCTGGGCTTTCAGCCCTCAGGAGAGCTGTTTCTACTGCTTTTGGCTGAGAGCTTTGCACAGGATGGCTTTTGCCTGCTGGCCCATGGCCAGGTTCGGACCCCACTGGTCTCCTCCCACTCTGAAGCACCATGTCAGGCAAGGTGACCGCCCATTGCTGGGTGAGTCTGTCCCCCACCAGCCAGAGCCACGCAGTGCGGGCAGAGCCCCTTCCTTCTGCACAAATTGGCAAGGACTAACCTTGTCATATCTAGTGCAGTGCTCACGGGCGCCTGCCTCCGAGGGGTAATCATGCAGGCATAAATTCGGAAAGTTGCTAAGCTATAAGCAGTCTTATGAGCATTAAAAGTGTCCTCTTTGCCAGAAAGGTCATTCATAACTTGGCTGCGCCGCTGATGTACAGTCAGTGATATTGATTGATTAATGTATAAAAAGCACCAAATCCATTTGCTTCTATGAAAGAGAATAAAGTGCAGTCGACTCTCTCTTTATTTTCACCTCATCCTTTTGTTTGAAGGACGTTTTTTTTTTTCTCTTTTTGTTTTGCCAGCTAGGTTTAAGGGGGTTACAAAAAGCCAGTTTCTGCCAAGTAATGCGTTCACAAAGGGAACATTGATTCACATCAGTGTCGCTTGAATTACCCTTAAAGGTTTGCCAAGGAGTTGTTCTTATATTAACCTTCTGTTCATCAAAGACGAAATAAATAAATAAGTCATAAAATCAGCTTCACTGCCCACGCTGGAGTTGGATGCAAAACAGGAATTTCTGCTGTTAGGAATTTGTGCTCCAGGTGCTGCAGCTTGGCCCCTCTCCCTGGGCTCTCAGCCTTTTCCCTCCTGCAAAGCTGCTCCCCCAAGGCTCCAGTCTGAGCTGGGACAAGTGTTGATGGTTTCAGAAAAGGGAAGTTCCTGCAGGGGGCTGTTTTCTGAAGGATCTTGTCTAAAATGTTGATTTAATCATTGCAAACATAACTAGAATGATTTCTGCACAGGACAATGAGGCCCGAGGTATTCTGCCCTGACCAGGTTTGGCATTCTTCTTGTTCACCCAAGGTCTTGTTTACTTTTCTGGACTTATTTGGCCACTGGTAATTAATTACATGTTGTTCTCATTTCCTTCTGGTTAATTCTGAAGTGGTAGATACCCTGGTGGCCGTGGAGTTTTGTGCAGCATAATCTCACTTTCCTCTCTCCAAGTGCACCAGTGTTGCCCATCCCAAAGCACCTGAGCCCCCCGTGTGGGCAGAGATGGGGCTGCGGGTGTCTGTTCTTTTTGTATGGTGGCTGGCCCATGAGTCCAAGAGATCGCTGTCCCCTGCAGCAGGAGCTCTGTTACTTTTTGTCAGTGCTGTTTAACCAAACCTTTGTGTTTTCATTTGGTCCCTGTTCCAGAACTGTGCAGTCCCCTGGGTCCTCCACATCATTTCAGATAACCTGAGTTGTCCCACTGAAGGCCTGTGGCTTCCAGCCTGGTTGTGCCTGGTGGGCTCCTCAGCTCCCAACGTGCTGGCTGGAGCTGTGGAGAAGCTCAGCTCCCAGGTTCTGCTGGGGGCTGTGGAAGTGCTGTGCTCGCTGAAAAGTGCCCATGCTCACAGGTACCAGTGGTGTTACAGTGGTGCTCCGTGGTGGTTGTTAAGGTGGCGCTCTGCGCTAGCGTGTGAGCCTGGGCATACGTGAGGTCCCACCAACCTCCTTTGAACTGCCCACGTGACATTTTTATTCCAGTATCTCTTACCCAGTGAAGAAGAATGATGGTGATAACCCTGCCAGCTGTGAGAGTGTGTACCAGGGTGAACAGCAAAAATGGCATCCTGCGGGACCCCCGCAGGATGTTTCTCCCACAAGTGTCTCTACCTACATTTGCCCATGTGGTGCACACGCTGCAGTGATCCCTGGACGTTGTGGTGCCTGTTTCACATCCCCAAGGAGCAAACCCCCAAATCCCAGCACAGCTGACAGCAGGGCTTGGCACCTCACGTTCCCAGGAAGAGCCTTTTCCCCCATGGCCACTGCACAATCCAAAAGAAGAATCATCCTATTTTTTTAATCTTTTTCTCTGATTGTGGGAGCATTGCAGCCGGCCAAGGCCCCCTCCCCCTCTGGCAAGGCGGTGGGGATTGGATCAGACGATATGGAGTGTGCATGCTGAGAGTGAATCCATTTTCTCTCCTCCATCTCCCCAGAATAAATTAGAATTTGCCTGATTTAATAAAATGGCTTCATCTCTCTGCCATCTTTTCTATCTCCCATGCGTTTCATCCCCACCCCCACTGCAAAATAATAGATCTCGGCTGTATCGGGTCCTGTTTGGGGCTGGCGATTTGGTGTGGGGACGATCAGCACCAACACGCTCCTCCTGCCCAAGGGTCCTTCCAGGACAACACAGGATTTGTCCCAGTGTCTCCATTTCCTTATTGTCCAAGGCGATGGCTGTAATTGCTGTCGAGGTCAGTGTAATTTACTGTCCATCTGTCATTAACCTGCCCTCGAGGAGGGATGTGACTGCCATGCAGAGTGTTTGGGGACTGGGAGGGGATGAGGACAGGAATTGTACAGCCCAGATTATCCTTAACGCTGTGCTCTGTAACTGGCACGTGTGTGTGTTGTGTGCGTGTGTGTGTGTGCAGGGAGCAGGGCCAAGTGGTACTGCAGACCCTGAGGAGGGGTTATTGTCCAAATTCAGGTGATTTCACTACAGCCAAATTTTCTTCTTTTGCCTGGATCTGGTGGTTTAATTCCTGTTTCCTAGGCTGATTTTTTTCCTTTCCGTTCTGACACTAATTGCGCCAGGCGCGTTGGGAGCGGCGGCTGCTGAGCAGTACCAGCTAAGTGTTAAGAAAGGTTTTAAAAACAGACTGAACTCTTCCTTAATGAGGCTCAATTGTGCTCTCCTCCGGGTGGTTTTGTTTTGCTGATCTGTCAGTTTTTCGAGGATTTAATTGCACTTTTTTCATATTAGTCTTTGAAATGGGGCTAAGCAGCTTTCTGTAAAATGCAGCACAATGCTTCCCTGTTTTCTTGCTTTGCTTTCATCATTCCAGGATCATCATCTGCCACTGGCTCCTGGGACCTCACAGTAGTAAGGAACAGAATTTACAACAGCGAAGGGCAAGGCTGGACCACTATGGTGGCCCCAAAACTGGAAACCCTTCGCCTCCTAGTTCCTCCAACTGGCTCCAGTCAGGTCATTGCTCATGCTAATCCTAGAAGACCTTCCTGATGTTGGTTTTGATGGAAGAAGTAGGAAGCGAAGGAGGGTTGAGGAGCACTGAAGTGGCTTGTCCAGTGTAGCTCCTTTCCTGCAGAAATGACACAAAAATGAGTCAGAACTGAGGAGTGCTGCAACACTCTGGAATGGTCGGAGCCTCCCGGAGCAGTGGAGGTTGGCAGGGCCTCTGGAAGCCACCAAGCGCAGGTCCTGCTTAGAGTCAGGCCTAACAGGGCCATCTCTGCTGGGGTCTGAAGCACCTCCAGGGATGGAGACCCCCAGCCTTTGTGGGTCCTAGTGTTTAGCTGCTCCAGTGCCAGGAGTCCATGGCAGGGGGTGCCAAGCAGACGATGTTGTGATGGGAGGAGGCAGGAGAGAGCAGGCGGATCAGCATGGAATTCTTAATGGCTTTACTTCCTCATGCTCTCCTCATGGGACAGGTTGCACAGCGGCCAGGGCTGCCTGGGCCATCCCTGCTGCACACACTATTTTTAACCAATGCTTTGTTTTGCAGAGGTGCACAAAGCCGCTGTGGGGTTTTCCCGAGGATACTGATGAACAGCAGAGCAGTGAGAGCTCCAAGCCACCCAGCAGTGGCTCTCCTTCCTTAGCCTGTAATTCATTTTTATTTCTCTTTGCATTTACATTTCCTTTTTCCCACTTTTTCTTCCTTTCCTGTAGCTTTGTTTCTTTTATTTCTAGTCTCAGCCTAACAAAGCCCCATTTCTTTTCTCTTTCCAACGTATGCCTGCCTCCCTGTGAGCTCCCAGCACACCTCTCATGAGGATGTAAAATCCAAGAACCAGATCTTTGAGATTTCAAAATAAAATAAAAGTAAACTCTGCTTTAAAAACACTTTAGCAGGAAAGCCAGGCTAATTGTAAATCAATGAGTCTTAAAATGCAGCATTGATCTCCAGTTAGAAGTTTGAAGGGGAAAGCAGTAATTACTGCACTGAAGGTAGATTTTTTTTCTCTTAGCAAGTTCTGGGCAGAAGGAAGGCTCATTAGGGCAGCACTTCGGAATCTGAGTAATTAGTTTAAGAAGTACTTTTGTGGTGTTATTCCCATGGCTAGAAATTATCGTAGTCTTCACAGATTTATAGTTCAGCTCTGATAAGGTTTGTTTTATTATTGTGTTTGGCGGGGAAGATCCTTCCTACACAATCACCTGGGTGAAGATCCGGAGCATGGATCAGGCTGGGAAGGATTGCAGTGGGCACAGAGGGCCTCTCCCTGGCAGAGGAAACTCAGCCCAGGTAGAACAGGGTTTGAGCTCTTTGTGAGCGTGTTCTGGCCAACAGACCAAAAGAAAACTGAGCAAAGTCTCTGAGTCAGAACAGAGGCTCTTACTCCTTGTGGACGTCACTGGCCTCCTGTCCAGTTATCTGCAGGTCCCTTCTTCTTGCTCACGGGAGAAATGGCTCAGAAAATCTCTCAGTCTTCATCATAACATGACCTGTTTTGTTGGGTCATCCCCTGTGCCACCCTCCTCAGGAAAGCAGGACTGGTCTGCCAGGCCTACTGGGCTCATGAAAGCCCATGGCATTTCTCCGTTCTCAGCTAATTCTGCCCATGAGCAGTGTGATCCTGCTCTCCTTTTCCAGGCTGAGGCTGAAGAAATGGCTACAAGCACCGCCTGGGATGTGGCTGCAGCCCTATGTGACATGATCTGAGTTCGCTCTTGAAGGTGGGGTAGGGCAGAAGTATCCAGGGCTTGTTATTCCCTGACAAAACTTTGGCGAACTGACCCTGGAATTAGCGTTAACCTGTGTGTGGAGAGGCTTTGTGGCGTGGCTTGTGAGCCCCTGCCCGTTCCTGGGGAGTGTGTTTGTGCTCCTGCCCATCTCCCCAGTGTGTTAAATTGAGATAGTCACACAGTCTGACTTCTCAATCCCACACCTCTGACTGTGGCTGATCCTACTTGCCAGACTCAATAAATAATTTCACAGAAATTATTCAGTTTGGAGGGACCATCATAGATCTGATTCTGTAGCAGAGGAAAGGGGAAGGTCTCTGAAGGCAGAAAACCCTTGTGTGGCAGAAAGCCTGCTGGGAAGTCAGCTCAAGAAGAATTAGAAACCCTTTAAATAAATGCTTACTTGACATGACTCTGTCTCCCCCAGTCTAACAAGCAGGGAAGCGAATGGCAGCCGCTGGCCAGAAATTGATTGCATTAATTGATATGCCAATAAGAGAGCTTGTTACATCCGCCATTGGTTAGGAGGCCGGCTAACAAGTCCCGCTGATCAATGGAACCAATAAAGATTTCATCCATTAATGAGCAACATGGTAATTAATGTTATCCATAAACCAATTAGCCTGGGTAGCTAATGTGCTGGTTAGCACAGCGAGTGGCGGAGCCGTGGGTGGGCACAGGCAGCAGTGCCGAGGTGATGTCACCTCCCCAGTGTGGAGGGGACATCACCTCTCCAGTGCAACCATGGGGCTCGAAGCAAGAACCATGTCTCTCTAGGCCTCTCGAAGCAAGGGAGCTGGGAGGGTGGCTGGTGGGATGGGTCACGTTGCTGGAAAAGGACACTTTCCTCTAGATTTTCAAGGCAGTTTCAATGATTTCTTTCACTTTTTGGAATCTTTGTGTAGCACATGAGGACCTTTCCCACTTCTGACCTGTTTTTGGAGGTGTGCAGATTCCCGTAGCTTGTGTTCCATGGTGGAAGGCAGCGTTTGGGTCCCCGCTCTGTCACTGGGAAGCTGCTGGCACCACCCCTACCCTGAACTCCCTGCACCCCAACCCCCCACCAGGCCACAGATGCTGCTGTGCACACCCCTGCACTGGGCTTTCCAGCACTGTCAGTACCAGTAATAGTGTTAGCACAGGTAACACAGTGTGTAAGTTGAAGGCTGCTACCTAAATCCACTTGCCAGGGGCTTTCCCGAGGTGCCAGCACCACCGTGGCATCCAGACTGTCCACAGGGATTGAGGCAGGAGGTGAGGGAGCAGCCCCAGGCCCTGGGCAGCGTCAGTCCCGTGGCTCCACTGTGGAGTTACCTTGGATTGTTGGATATTGACCCTGAGAGACCCCTTGTGGATTCCCTAATTGAAAATTAATACCAGATCAATACCATGGGCAATTTGCATATTGATCATAAACAACTTTGAAGGCACCAAGTGTGTGTTGGATCAATAGTGCTGTCAAGCAGGGAGAGCGTCCCCGCGCCACACGCCCCAGAGGTTTGTGCCAGGGAAGTTCGGTGAAGGCCCCGTGCTGGCAGTGGAGGAGCAGGACCCCAGCAGTGTCAGGACAGAGATGGTTTGTGCCAGACCGGAGTGGCAACATGGAGTTCACAGCCTTTTCCTGTGGCTCCCTTTGGAAGGGGAAGGAAGGGGAAGGGCTGTTTGCTTATTTTAAACCAAACAGCCACAGCCCATAAGTACCCACGGAGTAGGCGATGTCACCATGTCCTGAGCACACAGGCCAGGGGACCTCACGGCAGTGCGATGTTGTCCCTCGGTCCCCCCATCCCACCATCTCTCCCTCCCTTCCCTCCTCTCACGTGCAGCCTGATTAGCTCATTTCAAATGGAGGTTTCCAAAAGCAGGGGTGTTGTTTTTCTGAGGGCACCAGAAAGGATCCCAGCAGTGATTTTTCCCTGACATTTTTGTCTTACATTTGCTCTGTGAGGGCAGTATTTAGATCCTTCTCTGTCTGCTCAGGACATTCACAGGTTATTTCAGAATAGTCTTGAGCTGAAGGGAATAAATAGATCAAACTCCAATAAAACCCTAGAAACTTAATCTGAAAATCTCTAACACACCCTTGGAAGCTTCTGGCATGGAGGGACTCCCGCAGGCAGGGAGATAAAGCGCTTGGACAGGCAGTGTGTTGCTGTCCACTCCACACACGTGTGCAGCGTGTGGTGCGAGGCGATGCCTCACACCCTGCAGAGAATCTGCCTCTGACCCAGCCACCGACCAGGGGCAGTTCTGAGCAGAGGGAGGGCAGGGCTGGAAACCCACATCCCAGAGTTGTTGCTTGTTTTAGGAGCAGCCGACAGCTCCAGGAAGTCTCTGTGCATCTGATTAGTGCATTACAGGGCTTTCATTGACTCGGCCATGCTGCGCTGATGAACTGAGGCTGGGGACAAGCACCCGTAATTGAGAGAAATAAATTCTTATCACAGGCCTCTGCTGGAGCTACCACCTGTGCATGCGCCTTGCTCCAGGTTCCAGGAGCAGATCCAGTCCCTGGAGCACCCAGTGCGCCCTTGTTAGCAGGAAGGAGCCAGGCTCAGGGGCTGCAGACACTGAGCAGGATCCCAGAGCAGCCAGAAGTCTCTGTCTACCCTGTCCATTGGCATGGCCCACTCGGTGCTACCTCCAGGCTTGGCCACAGGCTGGCAGCTTGAGAGCCATGAGTGCCCTCAGCATCTCCTCGGGAGCTTCTCTGTGCTCTTCCCTTTTCCTTGATCCTCTCTGTTTCATTTGGGAGATGGAGAAGCCATTCAGCTCCCTTCACTGAGATTTGATGGCAAGTGAAAGATCCTTTCCTGATGTGTGACAGGGGACATGGGCATCATAGGGGAAAGGGTTTTGTGATGCTGCAAAAAAAAAATAAGAATGAAGGTATAGTTTCCTTGAAAAGAAACCTATCTGCTGTTTTAAATGAAAAATTAAAAAAGGAAGTCCAGGGTCAGCAGGGCCATGCAGCTTCTTGTGGCAGAGGGCCATGGCGGGCAGCCCCTTCCCCACCACAGTGGGGCTGTCCTTGGGTTGCTGCTCACTGCCCCCTAATTTCACCTGTTCCTCGGGGCCGAGGAGCTGCCTCCATCAGTGCATGCAGCAGTGGGGAAGTGAGTGGAAAAGCTTCACTTGACATTCCCTGACCTCCCGGTGCAGCTGAGTGCTGGAGAGCCAGCACTGAGATTGCAGTCGCTTTCAATTACCCAAAGCCAAGAGAGGTGGAGAAAAAGGGGCTGTTGGCTCCAGGAAGCTGAAGTCACTGCTGCTGAAAGCTCGTTAGTACAAGGGGAAAAGCAATTACTGACATTCTGCCAGTGCCACTAACCCAAACCTGGGGAGGGACAGCCCAGCCTAGGCCATGGCCATCCCTGCTGTGGGGGATGATGTGAGGCCCCTCGATCATGTCCTCAAGGACAGCTCCGGAGCTGTGGAGCCATGGGGTGTCTCCTCTCCCTGTTCTCCTCAGCAGGTGTTTGCTGTGGATGTGAGAGCTCACCTGTGTTACCTGCTCCCTCTGCTGCACCAACCTAAGTGGTCTTTGGTATCAGAGAGCTCGGGGGGGGCTGGCAGAGGGGCCAATGGAGGGGTGATGGCATGGGGACATGGCTCACAGGCTGTCAGCTTGATAGGGTTGGAAGTGGGGCTCTGTGTTCAAGGGACTACATCACTGCCATGGCCTCTGTCCTTCAGCAGCAAAGTGACACCACGGCCATTCACACAGGGAACTTTTTTAACTTTTAATTGTGGTTCTGTGAGGCTGGTTTTTCTGCCTGGTGAACCTGAGCAGGTATCGCCCTTCTGGTACTGAAATGTCACAAACCCCTCTGCTGACTGCAGTCTGCCTTGTCTCTGTCCAGACTGATGGGTGTATTTGCCCTGTCCTTCTCAGGGCTCCTGGGGACGTGCAACTCCTCAGTCTGAAGTCCCCTTAAAAGCTGAAAATCTCTCTGCAGACATGACTGTGGTTACCACCACAGTGACCCCCCGCCTTGTTCCCCGATGCTGGTGGTCCGAGCATCCCTGCTGGCTCCCTCTCGCTTTCCTCAGAGTCACAGAATCACAGAATCATTTCTGTTGGAAAAGACCTCTAAGATCCTCGAGTCCTACCTTTGACCAATCACCACCTTGTCAACTAGACCAGAGCACTGAATGCCACATATAGTGGTTTCCTCAACCTATTCTGCATTGGGGCAGCAGCACATCTCAGGATTATCTTCTTTTATTTTTTATTACACATATTGTTTATGGCTATTTATGATTTCCCATGTGCATGGATATTGTTACTTCCTAGAAATGAGTTCCAGGAAGAGCCTGGCGACATGGCACTGGGATCTAGTCAAGAACAAACAGACCAGACCACATGCATCAGACCCACTGGGACTCACCCCGTGTACAAGTCATCCTTAAGGACATTCGCTTAGAACTGTTGGTCTTTTTTCAATGTTCTTTGTAACAAAAAACTTTCCTCACTGGGGACAAGAAGAGATTATTTGCCATGGACCCTGTGCCCAGCTGTGGACTGGTCAGCTCCAGGTTAGCCCCACCACTCCCCTCCACTGCCCCACATCTGTGTCGGGACCTTGTGGTACCACAAGCTGTGGGGATATTTTAATTGTCCCTAAACCAGGGCACTGCAATTATGGCTTTCCCAAGTTTTTAGCTGAGCTTAAAAGAACTCCAAACATGCTGAGGTTGGGAAATGGTTGGGTAGGGGGAGAAAGAGGGTCAGCAAGACATTAATTAACTTTTCCTTGGAGCGATACCATGGAGAGGGAGAACAGAGTAGGAGTCATAGGAATTGTATATTTAAAAAAAAACTAAGCAGAAAGAGAACATTTTAGTGCTTGATTTAAGTGTGGTTTGTGATGATGGTGGGTTAAGGTTGTTCAGAGCTCTCTTGTGCATATCCAGCCCTTAAGGCTAAGCATGAATTAATTATAGCTCATTTTTGTTATAGTTACAGTGTTCTCAAGATGTACCTTGTTGCAGAGTTGTTAAAGTTGGCTTTTAACTTCAGCTTAGCCTCGACACTGTTTTTATTTGTGGATCTCCAAAGTTTTTCTGGAATGAGCCTATTCCCAGTGAGCACAAAGCACCTCTTACCTGGAGCACCTTGCTTTGCTGGCACTGCCCACTGAGGGCCTGCAGTGCTCTTCTCCCAAGGAACAAGTGACAAGACAAGGAAAAATGGCCTCAAGTTGTGCCAGGAGAGGTTTAGATTGGATATTGTGAAAATTCCTTCCTGAAAATGGTCGTCAAGCCCTGGTACAGTCTGCCCAGGGCAGTGGTGGAGTCCCTATCCCTGGTGGAATTTAAGAGCCTTGTAAATGTGGCACCTGGGGACATGAGTTAGTGGTGGCCTTGGCAGTGCTGGCAGAACAGTTGTGATCTTAGAGGGCATTTCCAACCCAAATAATTCCATGATTCTATAAAACCTGTGGTTCTCTGCTCGAGCAGTTCCACTGCGTATTTTATCAGAGGGACAAGGCTGGCACTGGTCCTTTCCCTCACAAACTGGGACTGGGCACCACACTTCCCATCCCCTGGTCACCTTCGCTGTGCTCCTGCCTTGTAACCTCTGCGACCTGACTTGTCCATCGTCTTCCTCCCCCAGGTCCCCTTTGTCTCTCGACCCTTGTCCCACGGGTCTCCATGAGGCTGCTCTGTCCTCTCCCTGCAAACCTGGAGCTGGAGATGGGTTCTTTTGTTTTACTGTTTGATCTGTGTTTGTGTTTTCGCATGTGCCTCCTTTCCAGCTGATTCCAGTTTGGAGCTAGGTTAAACTGTGCAAAATACTGTTTAAAAGAAAAAGAGAAAGGAACTTGTCAAGATGCATTTGTTAGATCACGTTTAAAATGAAACAGAATTGAAGGTAGTTTTTGTCCAAGGAAGGGGAGGCAGAAAAGCCGTCAAGCCGCAGGAGAAAGCCCCTCCTTTGTTGTCCTCCTGACATTGAAGTGTAATTTTTCATGGTTATTTGGACTGGAAAATGGGGGGAAAGGGAGAGATGGGCTTGCGATTATTTCCCATAAATGACAACACAATCACATCACGCTTCACTACAAACATGCTCAAGGAATTTGCCTTTTTTTTATATTTCATGTGTGAAAATAACAGCAACCGTTCTAGTCCTGCTGAAATTCAAGGGGGCAAGTCCCTGTTGGATTCCATTGCCTTAAAATGTACCCCAGTCTGCAAAAAATATGGACAGTCTTGTTCCCAGGGACAGGGAGAAGGCAGTGCTGTCCCAGGGAAGGGGTTCTTGGTTGTGAGTGCCCCATTCCTGTGAGTGTCCAAGGCCAGGTTGAGTGGGGCTTGGAGCAACCTGGTCTAGTGGAAGGTGTCCCTGCCCATGGCAGGGGGTTGGAACAAGATGATCTTTAAGGTCCCTCTCGACCCAAGCATTTCATGACTCTCTGATGGCTCTGTCAGCTGATCTAACCATAGCCAGCAGATTCTGTTTGTCAGTGAAAGCAGCAGAGATGCTCCGGCCATGCTCTGGAATGGATCTGTCTGGGAAATAAGTGTCACTAATCCAAGGTACATGTAGGGTTATATTGTTTTCCTACAGCCCTTTGTCAGGTGGGACTTACCCACCAGCTTTGCATCCAGGCTGGAGCTCCGTGGCATTCCTCTCAGAACCCATGCTTAGTGCTGCCTTCTTACCATTTGGAGTCCTGCTTTTCCTTTTGGGAAAACAGTGGGAATAAACAGGTTGATGTAGAGTAATCCTGTTAGGAGCTGGCATGGCCGGTATTGGAGCACGCAGATGCATCTGGAGTGGGAGCTCAGGTCAGACCCCCATCCCAGGGGGGTCTCTTCCCACGGCCTCTGCTCTGTTCCCACAGCCAAGTGCGCCGGGCCCATGGGCATGGTGTGAGGTGGGACCACCCTCTGCATGCCTCTTGGTGACCTTTCTGAGTCAGCAGCACCAGACCCTGCATGGTGGCCCTGGCACAGCTTGGGGACAGCCGAGCTCCACCTGGGCTCGGCTCCTCAACCCACTGCAGACCATCCTCCTCCTCCATATGGACCCAAACCCCGGCATCTCTCCTCCCAGGGCCCGGGGGAACTCACGTTTAAACTACTTGAAAGCAGTTGAACTTTTGAAACAGGCTGGGTGGTGGGAACCCTGCAGCGGGGGCTGCCCCTCGCCAGCTGGCAGCACATGGCGGTGCCAGCACGGCATCTGTGCCACACAGCCATCGCTGTCACCTCCCCGACAGCCACAGCGTGCAGCAGTCAGCCAGATCTCAGTCCTGTCTCTCTGTGGGCTTTTTCAGCTACTTATCCTGAAAACGGGAGCGTCAGGGATTCTTTTTGTTCCAAAGGAGAGACCCTGTGTACAATTAAAACTTGTTTCTGGTAAACCTCATTCCAGGAAAGATGAGCTTTTAACAAAAGGCTTTTGACAGCTGCAGGGTATTTCATTTTTTTAATGCCGAATGAAAAATCAATACATTTTTCTAGGTTATACATATTCAGAACAGGCTTGATATTTCCATTATAATGGAAAATGGGTGTCTGCACATCTCGCCTGTCAGAGCTGCACCGCCGCATTTTCCAAGCCACTGCTAAATATTTCAAACCTGATTTGATTGTGGTTCATGACAGCTAATGTTTCTCAGCTCTCGAGCCTGCCGGAGGGTGGAGAGGCAGTGCACGCTCTTTCTCTCCCATCCCTACATTTCCACCACCCCTGAAATGCCCCTTATCCCTTCAGATAAGAGATCTGGGTTTGTTGAGGAAAACCTGACTGAGAGAATGAGAGGTGAGAGGTCTTGGGCTGTTCAAGCTAGTCTGGATCCCATCAGCATTTGCCGACTTCTCCAGCCCTCAAACTTGCTGCGTTTGGGCAGGGGCAGATGGCAGGAGCGTGGTCCTGTGCGACAGAGCACAGTTATTCAGGCACATTTCAGTGTGTAACTGAGTCAGAGGTTCCCTGACCTCTGCAGAGTCAGATACTCGTGATTTTCCAGACTCTACTCCTGCTCTTCCCCCACTCCTCTGCAGTGAACGGTTTAATTTTAAATTAAAAGGAAATACCGCTTTCTGAAATGATTTATTCATGAAGGAAGCAAAGACTCTTCCTAGGATTTTGCATGGGGCAGGTGGGATGTGATGGAAAAGCAGCTTCTTGGGCTCCAGGGGCTGCAATTGCTCACTCTCGGTATTGACCTGGGCCCTGGCAGTTGGAAAATTCCTTTTAAAAGTTATTAATAAAGCATCATGGACTTGGAGATGGAACTCTGGCATGGAGACGCGTGCACAGCTGTGTTGTTTGTATTTCAGGGGGACATGATTCTCCCATACAAATCTCACAACAACAGCTCTTGCACCTCTGAAGTCCGAACAGCATGTGCAGCTTTGGAGGGCTGGGGTGTCAGGTGGTAACAAAAGGGTCATGGTGATTTGGAAGTAAATTCCCTATGTCTCACTGACCATGGCTCATTCAGCCTCGGGAGCTGACCTTGGCATGGCCTGCACACTCAGCTGCAGGTGGGTCCCGTGGGCCGTTACATAAGGATGGTGGTGGGCTCTGCTCGTGCACAGTGTGGGGACAGCGTGACACAGGGCTTTGCAGACAATGACAATGGAAACTCCTTGTGGATTGAGGGAGGAGCAGACCTTTCCCTACCAGATGTGCTGCTGGCCTTGTCCTCGCAGAGGGATACCCCAAAGGGGCACAGGGAACGGATGGTTGGCTGCCTTCATGCAGGTGTTTGCTACTCAGACCTGTACCATACCTCAGAGCTGCTGCTGCGGCTCAGCAACCACAGAGCTGTCACCAGAGAGCGTGGGCACAGGCCTTTCAGGAGCAGGAGCTTCGCTGCTTTTACCATCAGTGTTGAGGTCTCCTTGCCAGAAGCTGGGTCAGACACAGGTGTGAGCCCCACGTGTGCTGAAGGCGAGTTCTCAGTGAATCGGAGCCAGGTGAAGGGCTGCTCTACCCACCATCCCTGGGCTCAGCAGGAACACCGGTGGCTGCGGCACAGGCCAGGCTGAGTGTGGTGAGCAGAGCTGCCTCTGCCTTCCAGAGAAGTCTGCTGGAATGGGATCACGAGGCAGCTGGAGTTAACGCTTCCCATTCTCTGGGGCTCTGTGCCAGAGGCCCTGGGAGCAAGGAGCTGGGCAGGGATGGTACTAGGACCTTCCCCATCTGGTTCAGAGCCTCCCTGGGCAGATGTGTTGGACTCTGCTCCCTCCCACCCTGCTTTAAAAAAATTATTCTTCAGAAAAAAAATAGCTCGGGTTGGAGCAAGAGAAAGGTTCAGATCTGGATCTGCTCCCTGCCCCCTGCCCAGCACAGGGTGTTGAGCTGAGAGCAGGTCACGTCCTCAGAGAGGAACGTTCCTGGGATTGGGGCTAGGGAGTGCTCAGTGCCAGGGATGTGGGGGCTCGGCTTGGGCTGCTGGGGGGTGGACAAAAAGGACTGCCGCCCCAGCCGCGCTGGAGACTTGCATTCGTAGCCTTGTTTTTTAATAATTTTCTCCCGTTATTGGTATTCATAGCTCACATTTTTCCGGTTACTGTCAGCCTGGGCTTTCATCCATTTTAAAGAGCTATTTTTTCCCCTGTTGATGATGATGATGGTATAAAGACAGATGGTGTAACTGCTTATGAATGTCCTATTTTATTCCCCTCGAACCAGACAGCACACTGGAAGACGTGTATTATTTCCACATGCTCAGGTTAGAGCCCAGACAGCGGCTGAGCCTGGCTTGCCCTTCCTCTTCCTCCCATGCCGATGCTGACACCTCCGGGTCGCAGCCGGCAGTGCCGCCGCACCGGGTGCCCTTTGTTGTTCAGCCGGGCCGGGAGCTCTGGGCTGGGGGTCTCTGGGCTGAGGGCCAGGGCTTGAGCAGTGGTGGGGCCGGGGCCAGGGCAGTGTGTGATGACTATGGGTGATGAGTGATGTGCAGTGGGGTGCGGGCCGTGGGCCATGGGTCGATGGGAGGTGGGAACCATCTCCTCACCTTGTCCAGGGGGGTCAGGGAGCATCTGAGCCAAGAGACAACACTGTGTCTAGAGACAGGTTAAAATTATGATTTAAATAAAATGTAGAAACACGTTAAAGAAGGTTTTTAATAAAACCAGATAAATCTACTTCTGCAGTAGCTCCCCCAACTGATGGGACGCTCTTGCCCTACTTGAAGTGGTTTGAAGGCACCAGGGTGGTGGAGTCGTGTGCACCACCAGGGTGGTTTGTTGTGTTTTTTTCCCTAGAGTGGAAAAAAGATTGGAATTTTAATTTCTGAAACGTGAACCCAGCTGCTGTTTCACAGCCCTTCTCCCAGCAAACTCGAACACTCGGCTCATGTGGCAAACTGCCCGTCTCACCCCTCCATCAGTGATTAGTGTCTTTCTACATGTTGGGTACCTTTGTCAGCACTGCTGCCCCTCTCACTCTGGAGTCCTATTTTCCCAGGGAAAGCCCATGGGATCCCTACAGCTCTCAAGAGTTCCCAGCTTTTAAAAGAGTAAAAGGAGTAGAGCATAAATCACCTAATATCAGCTGATCTCTGGATGCTTTTACAAGTTCCTCCCCAATTTAGGTTGACACATCCTCAAAGGGCACTACTGAGTATCTGCAAGCTCCTAATACATATTTTTAGCCCAAATTTCTAGCCCTGTCTTTGTTAGGGGGAGGGTGAGGGGTGGTGCTTGAACTGGTTAGGTGGTTCAGGTAAACCCCAGGATAGCCTCGGATTTACCATGACCAGATAATGCAAGTTAAAATTATAAACTATGCTGCCTAAAAATTTATATAATAGCCTAGAAGTGCCGTTTAGCCCAGTGGTGGGGTAACCCCTGTCAGTTATAGGGACTGTACATAAATACCCAAAATAGATGATAATGTATCTGTTACACCCTGGTATAACAGTCACAATGCTCTCGCTCCCAGTGTCCCACCTGACGGGATTGGCTTGGAGCTGGACCGTGCTGGGTCGACACGCTCCATTCCTGGCCTTGGCACATTTGTGCTGTTATTACGGGCAGGGCCAAGGTGCTCTGCATTTTGTTCTGAGCTTTCTGCACTTCACTGAGTGTTGTCTCTCCTCCGTGCTTTGGCACCTGCATGTTGCTGCCTGGGTTGGCAAACTCTTCCCCTGACTGGGGTGAAGGCAGAACCCTGAGCAGGTTTCTCCCGTGCCTCATGTCCAGGCCATGGCTGCAGCAGACTGAGTTGCTCCAAGCTCAGTCTGAGCAGGAGGGATGTGATGTGTCTGCAGTGAACTCAGGCATCTCGGTGATCAGGGTCAGTGCTGTTCTGGGGCCGAAGAGCTTGCAATGAGGATGAGGAGGAAGGATGAGGCTGAATGTACTGGAGGCTCCAGCCAGTCCCTCATGCATCTCTAATCCATGGTGTGGCTGGGTAGACCCTTCTTGTAGAGAGAACTATGTCACTGTACACGACACCTCAGGGGACCTTTGTAGCTCCAGGTGGTAGAAGTGGGCAAGATTCTTCATTTTGTCTTTATCTCTTGCTTCTTTCCTCTGTAATTTATGCCTTGACCAGCAAGCAGGTGTGTTGGGAGAACACTGAGTGATGTTGATACCTGCCACACAACACTTGTGCACAGCCTTGACTGTTGCTCTTACTCAATGGCAGCTTCTTACTCTTCTGTTCTGCCTTCAATATCTGTGTTACACTTTCTGCTTCTCTTGTTTCAGAAGAACCCAGTGAAGATGTGGAAGGGCCCAATGAAACAACTGGTGATGCTGAGGAGCCTGCCAAGGAGCAAGAGAGTGGAGGGGACAAGGACCAGAGTAAATGGACAGGTATGATTCTGTCATATAGCAGAGGTGGCGTTTGGTCCCTCTTTTTTTTAAATCCAGGAAAGGGGGGTGAGAAGAGCAGTGTCTGCAAAACCCTTCCTTAACAGACTGCAACATGACATTGTCAGTGTCTGTGTGATGTGTCATCCTCTGTGAAGGCTTTGGGTGTAGCTTCATGACATACCCAATAGTTGGAGTCGTGGTGGGTCATGCATCCCCACTCCCAGCCCCAGGCTGGTGCTGGGCATTGTGTGCTCCAGAACTGGACCTGGGCAAGGGAATCGGCAGCTAGGAGAGGAGGAGGGAGAAGGGGACAGCCCCTCGTGGCTCTTGTGGCAGCAACCAGCACAAAGTAGGATTAAGCGTATCATTTGGTGACTCCATGACTGTCTCCCTATGGAGAGAGACATCTCTCCCCTCAGCTGGCCCTTGATGACCACTTCAGTGTGGGTACAGAACCTGAGGTGCTGGAGGGCGGCACCCATTTTCCTTGGACCAGGACGGAGCAGTTCTGACTCCTGGGTCCCATTTCTCCGTGCTGGCCTGCTCGGTTGGCAGGCTTGGGGTTGGTCAGTGTGATGCCTCAGTCTGCGCAGAGACCCTTCTTCCAGGCAGCCTTCTCCTTCTGCTTTCGTGTTTACCTCTTGGTGAGCCCCAGACAAAGATATTTTGTTTTATATAGTCTTCACAAGGATGGAATGTGGTGTTTTCGTGTCCACAGTTCTAATCTCAGCCTGTCTCAATCTCAGTCAATGGAAGATGTGTCCTAATGGGCAGAGAGGGCAAGCTGGGCCTAACTGCTTATTGAAGATTGTGCTCTCGGTATGGGCTCCACTCAGGGTTGCTCTGTGTGTTCCTCCCAATCACAGACCCGTTCTTAACCCAGAAATGCGGATTTTGCTTGGCTCTAGGTGGTTTTTAGTCTCATGTGTGATTTTATGATCCTGAACATAAGCACTTTGTGAAGTATCACAGAAAGAGGTAAGTATTGTTTATTGATTACATCTCTTCAGGGGTAAGTAGGGCCATTTGTCCAAACCTGAAGCGCTTAAAAAGGCTGATCATTTTGAAAATATTATTTTTATATCTAAAAATACGTAAGTCCCAAAACTCTGGATTTGGATGGGTTTATTTCTTCATCATGATAGTGAAATTTCTAACCCAGTGTTTGTCAGCCAAAGAGCAAATCAGAAATGGGATGGCTCCATAGGGTCTGCAAAGGGAACTGTGTGTGGAGAGTATGCAGAATGGACGTGTGAGTCCACAGAGCATGGGACCAACCTTGTCTGGAGCACAGCCTCAGCATGGTGTGTGATGTGCTGATGCTGAACTCGGGTCCTGCTTGCAAACACATAACACCACCACCCTGAACTTTAAAGCATTATGATGTTACCCAGTATTGCTGTCTGGCAGGTGTGCAAAGAAGGCACCACAGCTCATTCACTTTTCTGATCTTGAGGCTCCTTCGAGGAACATGGCTGTGTTGCTGGGTCCTTCTGGACCTCAGACATGGGAAGTAATAAAAACTGAGTCAGATTATTCCTGACAGCCACTAAGGAGCCTAGTACAGGGACATGAAAACGCCCCAGTACCAGTGGGGCTGTAAGCAGAGAGGGGAGCAGGCAGTACCAGGAAGCTCTCAAGGAGGAGGAGGCTGCTGGCACTGAGCCAGTGTGCTCTCAGCAGCAGGGTAAGGCTGTGACCATGGTGTCATAAGGCTGAAGAGCATGAAGCCTTCTTTGCATTCACTTTCACTAAGCAGAGCAGCACAGCCCATGTCAGTGGCATGACGGGGAGAGCCCGTCCCCCATCTGCCAGGGAACAGGCTGCAGAGCACTTGGTGACACTGAACATTGTCCCTGACCTTCTGCATCATACCTGGGTGTTGGGAGAAAGTGCCTGGAGCATCTCAGACCTGCCAGCTGCTCTGTCTTGTGCTGTGCAAAAGAGAGGGGAGGTGCAGCGAGGGACAGACATGGGGCTTGTCCCTGGCTGAAGGAGTGGCTGGGGAACCGCACACCTGCCAGCTCCATTTGCCCCAGATTTTCCTGGGAATTGACCAAACAACTGTTTGTAAGTGCTGATGGGAAGATAATGAGATGAGGAACAGTCGACACGGATTTGTCAAGAACAAATCATGTCAACACGACCCAATTTCCCTCTGTGTGAAGAAGGTCCTGTTTGCAGTCAGTGCCTCCTTGGGAAGGCTTTCGATGCCGCTTTTCAGGACAGGCTGAAATGAAGCCCAGACACTGTGGTGTGGGTGACAATGTTGTGCCATGGGTGGGTTTCGTCAGCACTGGAAAGCTCTCCTTTCCTGAGCTGGGGCGTTGGGAAATGTGGGGAGCAATTTCAGAAAGCCCAAACAGCAGGAATGACCCAGAACAGAGCAACAGCAGCTGGGAGAAAATGTAATGAACAGGCTTATTTGACCCAAAAAAAGACTGAACAGGAGGACAAGATAAGGCTTCTTGTGCATGAAATGCTTCTGAAAGGGAGGAAATAATTTGTTCTTCATGTTGAGGATACAGACAACAAGACACAATGGGCTTAAATTGAAGGGAGAAAGATTGAGGTTAGATAATAAATAAAAAAAAAAAATCCTGTACAGCCTGTGAAGCACTGGAGTGGGTTTTCTGGGAAGGTTCCTCAGAGGTCTTTCAAGAAGATTAGAGGAGCTGCTGTCGGGAATGAGGCAGGCACAGTCTATCCTGCTTTGGATGGACTGGCTGACCTTCAGAGGAGCCTCTGAGCCAGGCGACTCTGTGAAGGTGGAGATGGAGGCGGGAGAGGTGCAGGCTCAAAGCCAGTGACTGGCGTGTGGAAGGGGAGGGAAACAGACCCGTTTGCTGCTCATCACCTTCAATTTGATCATTATGTTCCTCAGCAATTTGCTCCCCTTTGTGCCTCGGTTTCCTCACTGTGCACAGGGGGTTTATTTCTCCCACTTTCTTAAAGGTTTGTGAGATTTGTAAGGAAATGCCAAGTTCCCCTGCCCAGCTCCCTGCCCTGATGCAGAGGTGAGGGGCTGTGCTGCGGTGGGTACAGCCCAGGTGCAGCCTGTGTAGGGTCAGTCTCAGCACCAAGGGGAAAAATTCTGTTTTCATTGCGAATTTGTCAAAATGTCTCAGCTGCAAAATAAATATATCGATTCGTTCTTGGTGTTTATTTTAAAATGGAATAATGTGAAGCAGAAACATTTCTTAAGGTGATATTTTCCAGTTGAGTATACACGTGGAAAACTCCATCCCAAATAAGGACTCACTGGATCTTGATTTTCGCAGGCTTCTCTGTAGCTCCTAGAAGGTTCTGGAAGATGGCAGTGCCTCCACGCTGGAACAGAGAGATGTTCTGTGCCCACCTCTGTGCTGGAGTAGGGAGATGCTCTGTGCCTGATGGCTCAGCATTAGACATTATCTTGTCATGACTAATGTAAGATTTACCACAGGCAAACCAGCGAGGGGAAAAGGTATTGTGACTGATCTTGACTCCATTTTTAAGGCAGGATGTAGATGATGGATACTGAGCTGAACTGGGATCAGGCCAGGACAGACCAGTACGAGGCCTCTGAGGTTCCAGGTGGTGCTGGTCTGTATCTCTGACCGAGAAGCCCATCACCAGCAGTGACCTGGCTACCAGAGACTTCCTTAATGCAGTCTGTTGGGTACTCAGAGTATATCAGGGTTTTTTCCACAAAAACAAGAAACAAAGTCTGCTTAAAATATAGATTGAAATGAAATCTTTCTGGAGGACTGGCCTGAAGGGCTTTTATTTTTGCTAATGATTTTTTTTTTTTTTTAATCCATGATGCTCACCTAACAGAGCAATTAGTGCAATGGAGCGTCCCTGATTCAAATCCGTGGTAGATTGCTATTAAAGGAGGTATTAATGGGCTGCCGAGAGCTGGGAAATTGTTGCAGAAAAGTGTGTTTATGGACTATGGTGCTGGCAGGCATGATTTCAATCGGCTTTGACATGTTTAACATAAATGTATACTGCACAGCTCCTGCAGTTTATGAATAATTCCTACAGGCCGACTGCCTTTCTAATTACTGAAATTGAAAAAAACAGGTCAGGCACATCCTGACGGAAATCTATTCCTGCCCCTCCCCCCGGCTGCTTTTTGCTGCTTTTTTAATATCTGGCATTTGTGGAGCACTTAATGGCCGGGATGTTCTAGGGGCCTGAGAGGCTGGGAGGAAGGGGACGAGGGGCATGATGGAGCCACTCTCAGCACTGGCGCCTGCGCCAGGGAAACCTGGGAGAGGGGATGGGAAGCTGCCTCTAACTGTGTTTTTCCAAGGATATACAAAAGGCTCCTGGGAGGCAGTTCCAGGTGGCTCTGTGCAGTAGCCAGCTGGGCTCGGGGCACACTGGGCTCTGGCAGCATCCGTGGGTGCCAGGGGAGCTGAACTGGGCTATGGGGCCATGGGGAAGGTCCGTGGTGCCCGTAGTGCCAAGCAAAGCACTGCCTCCACGTGCCCCTGCTGCCTGGCGTCTCACCGCAGCGTCTGCTGGGTGCTCTGTGTTTGTACGGAGCGAGGCAGGGAAGTCTGGTGGCGGCCGGGGCTTCTGGGTACTGTGATATGAATATTTAATAGTAATTCAGCTGTGGGTACTCGCTGCAGGCAGGAAGGTATGACACAGCATTAGAAAAACAAATTATTCGGCCATTTTCAGGGCCGGAGCCATGCGAGGCGGCAGCGAGGGCGGGTGCAGAGTGCCCGTGCCGAGTGCAGGGGGTGTTTACCTGTCGATCATCTTATTGTCAAATACAGAGCTGAGAAATGCTGTAGAGCAACAGGCAGTGCACAGGCCTGATAGTGTGGCTACAGCAGCTGATAGAACGGAAGGTACGTTCAGGGAACAAGGAATTAAACAGACGGTATTTGAGGAGGAAACGTTGGTCCATGTGTTGCTGAGGAGGGGGCAGCGCTGTGGCACTGCTGGGTGCCCCGTACCCTTCCCTGAGGGTCCCAGGAAGCTCCGGGTGCTCCTGGGTCGTGGAAGTTCCTGGAGAATGGATGAAACAGATAAACGAACCCTGGGTTTCGGGACAGCCACAGGTGCTGTAAGGGCAAAGGACAGTGGCCCTGGGCATTGCTGGCGGAAGGCTGGGCAGCAGGACAGCGGCTCCAGCTGATCTGAGGGCTCGTGATGCTGAACGATGGCTCTGAGAACACATCAAGGCAGTTTGGGGCAGGCAGCACCACCAAATACAGAATGTTATTTTCCATCGAGCAGTGAAAGCACAGTTCCCTGGTCCCGCTGAGAAGTTTCCCAGGCCAGCGGCTGGACTTCACGACAGGGAATTTTTCAGAGGCTGGAGGGGAGGGTGGTGTTTAAATCAATGGCAATAGCAGAAACCCCACTGTAAATTTCTAGGGCAAGTGGCAAGCTGGTTTACGGAATGCAGGGAGATGAGAACCTCTAGCTTACGGAAAGCAGCATGAATTAATAATCATTTAATTGGCTTTTCCATTATGTTGCTGGGTTGGGAGATGGAAGTTTAGATGAAGGGGCTGTCAGTGGTACTTTAGCTAAAAGATTCTGATGGCTGAGAGGTGGGTGGCAACTCCCTTCCCACCAGGATGGAGAACAGGAGCTTGGGGGACCCATGCTGACTTTCCCTCTGGAACCAGCAAGGGAAAGGTCCCCACTTCGAAGGAAGTGCCCATCTCACCTCTGGAATAATGCTGGGGAGAATCTCTCCTCCTCCTCTGAAAAGCAGAAGCTGCTGAGAAGAGTGAGAAGATCAGTAGGTCTCCAGAAGTGCTATGGTAGCACTGTCTAATCACACTTGGCTTTAGGGGACATTAGTTTAGAAATTTTATTTAAATTTTAGATTTAGATGTTCCTCTAAATCGTCAAATCTGAACTAAATCCATTTAAAGAATCAAAGTATGTAACAGTACTATCCAATATGTAGGCATATGTTGTACTTTAAACCAAATTCCTTTTTCTGCCCTGCAAGGCCTTGACCTGGAAGCAAGATGCTGGCCTGTGGTCACGGTACAGGTGGTGTCTCCATTTGCTCTGGTGCCTCACAGCCCTTCGAGGTCATGGCTCTTTGTACATTTTGAGACCAAGATGTTCTGTCCTGTCCTCTCTGCAGAGACAGAAGGTCCCATGTCATGCTGGGAGCCTTGCAGGCAGGTGCCGAGCTGCGTCCTTGTTTCTCCAGGCAGCAGAGAGTTCTTTATTCCTCTGATCTGTGATGTGGACTGAATGTGTCACTTCATGTATTTGCCTGTTTATCAACAATAAACTTTGGTCTCAGTGTTAAAATTCCCACTTGAGCTGTCAACTCAAAATACTTAGAACAAATATTCCATGTGCATTTTTTAGAACCCTGCACCAAATTAATTATTCTGGGGTCTGGACAATCACCAGTAACTCTGGTTTTGAAGGATTAAAGTTATGGGTTGGATCAAGTGCATTTAGTAAAATTGGGTACTTTGGAGATGGTGAGGAAAAGTACATTTTAATTACCTGTTACTAATTCTAAGCAGGCTGCTTCCCAGTAGAAAGGAGATGAGAAAATACCCTGTCATGACTCCCAAGGTTGCAGCTGGTGTTCAGCAGCCTGTGGGTAGCTGATGGTTGAGCTGAATTTGGTCACTGCATCCAAAAACATCCTGCTGCTGAGCGGCTGATGCAGAAACACAGGGAGCCCCAGTCACCACCCAGCCCAGAGAGGTCCAAGGGGACCCGAAGCCATGACTGTCACTGTCTCAGCCTGGTGCAGGGCTGGAGCAGGGCTCACATGGCTGCCTGACTGCCCTGACAGACCTGGGGTCTCCAGCTGCCAGTCTCAGTGTCCAGCTGCCTGATCAGGGCTGGTGCTTCAGTGGCTGAGGTCACACTGAGGAGTAGACCATGTCAGCCGTGATCAGGCTCCCAACCAGGGCCGCTCACATCACACAGGACTCAGGTAGGGTGTTCTAAGGCAGGGTGGTCCTTCACCCACCACATTGCTGGCTATCGGTGGTGATCTCTGCCTCCCCGAACCCTCTAGGAGGGACTGCATTCCCCAGCAGAGGAGCAACGAGGTGGTGCCATGTGCCTAATGCTCCAAGCATGTTTATTATAGGAAGCAAGGAAGGCCAACTCTGGCTTTGCAGACACCTTTAACCCCTTTCCACTTCTGAAGCCCAGGGAGGATCTTGATTCAAGCAGTGGGCTGAGCAGAGCAGCATGTCATTCCACAGGGGCAGAAGGATCTGTGTTAGTGTCTGTCAGTCGGCACTGACACTGCAGACTAGTTTTACACAAGGAAATGCCTGGTTTGGACATTGTCATGGAGTTGGCAGCACAGCGGAGTCCTGTGGTTTGGCTTTCAGATACAGCCAGGACTGTGCATCGATGCATGGAGGCTGGTGCCCAGCCAGGGCTGAAGCACCAGGTGCGCAGCTGGCAGCACCGCAGGGAATGAAATCACCTCCAAGCCTACCAGGAGGAACTCAGCAATCCCAGAGTTCCTCCAATCCCTGCCTCCCTCTGACACTACCATTACCTATTTGAAATACTTGTTTTCCTTCTCCTGGAACTTACTTTGCCTCTGTCTAACTGAAGGCACAGAGGTGGGGACTGTCAGGGAAGGCAGTCAGAAACAGGGATTGTATTACCCACTGTGATTTGGTACCTTTGGAAATATAGCTCATGCCAGTGCACTGAAGGGTCTTTGGGAAGGAAGCAGTTTGCCTGGATCTGACTCTAACAGCATCTTCTGAAACAAGGAGCAGATACCAGCGGGTTCACAAGGAGAGTAGGAGACAGGGGGGAAAGTGTGGGGGACCGGCCTGAGAATGCTACAGTGCCTTGTTAATCGGCAGCCGATCCATCATATTAAATATCCAGCTGTCAGATATTACCTTTCAAGTGAAAATGAATAACTCCCATTAAGGGCGAAATGGGTTTGAAGTCGATTCGAGACAGATTAAAGTACTGTTATGAATGTGTGTTCGGGGAGGAGGAGACGGGGGCTGTGTATAATATACTTGTCCTTACAGTTTTTAAATAATAGATGTCCCACAAATTTATGTACTGCAGGCGGCCAGGGTTCGGGGGAGGGGAAAGGTCAGAGATGTGCTTCTCCCAGTGCCACAACTCACAGAATGTTTTGCTGTTGACTTCAGGACTTGTTTGCCTTTCTCTGTTTGGCTGTAATAAAATGGCCTTTCCTCAGCTTGTCAAGGTGGGAGTGTCTGGGTCCCATAGGCCAGGTCCCACCAAAATCGGGATTTTGGCAGGCCCACATCCTGGGAAGCACCAGAGATGCACACTCCTCTGGAAGCTGCATGGGCTGAGCCGGCCGGAGCCATCCCAGCAGTGCCAGCACGGGTGCCGTTGGTTGGGTTGACGGCCACAACCACCAGCCCTCTACAGGGCAAACGTATTCCAGCGTGTCCATGCGTAAAATGTCCTGGGTGAGCAAAGGGTATGAGTTTTACCTCACTGAGTCAGTCCAGCTGCCCCTGAAGGTGACACATGGGCCTTCACATCTGGCCAAGAATTTGTGTGTTGGACATAGCCACAGGCCCAGACCCTCCTGCACTCGCAGGTTGTAAGCAGCCCTCAGAAATAGCTGAGATCTCTCTGCTTCTGGTCACCAGTCACACAGTTCCTGTGCTGTGGGAGATCATCAGCAAGAATGAACTGGTTTTGGCCAAGTGTGCGTTGTAGGACTTAGTCAGTACTCATCCTCATTCAAATCCTTGGGGGGTGTGTCAAGCAGTAAATGGAAGCACTGTCCAACCTAGACCTCTTTGGAGATTTCCTGATGTAAATCACTTTTTGTTGCAGCACCAGCCAGCCAGGCAGAGAAGGAGCTGACGGAGCCTCCAGCGTCCTCTAAGCGGATATCGTTTCCCAGCAGCTCTGAGTCACCTCTCTCCTTTAAATGGTCGAAAACTTCAGAGGAGATCAAATCAGAGCAGGTAAGGCGGAAGAACCCACCTTTCTGTGCAGGTAATTTGTTTCCAATGTGCCAAAAGCAAAGAATAAAATGGGAGAAGGAGGATGAAAGGCGATAACTGGTGATCGGATAAGGCATCAAATTATTAAAGCCTGGCAGTAAGAGGAAAGCAGCAGCTGGAACAGCTGTGTGATTCATTTGTCTTCTCTGCAGATGTACCAGTGTCCGTATTGCAAGTACAGCAACACAGACGTGAACCGGCTGCGGGTGCATGCCATGACCCAGCACTCTGTGCAGCCCATGCTCCGCTGCCCACTCTGCCAGGACATGCTGAATAACAAGATCCACCTCCAGCTGCACCTCACCCACCTGCACAGCGTGTCACCTGACTGTGTCGAGAAACTCATCATGACGGTAAGTGGCTGCATAGGCAAGTGTGTCCGCTGCCATCCCCGCAAAGGTGAGGAGCAGAGGTTGCTGCAGTGGGCAACTACTTCACCTATCAGGGCTCTACCATTGAGGTTCATCCCATCCCGATAGGTTGTGTATGACTTTAAACCCTGTGGAAGTGTTGAGTGATTTCCCTGTGAAGAGGTCAGGATAAATACAGTTTCCTTGATCTGATCACTGCAGGTCACTGCATGGGATGGCAGCTTGCGCCAAAGCTTCTGGAAGATGCAGCAGCTGATGGGATGTTTTGTCACATTATACACTCTTTTTTCTTTGGTATAATCTTTGAGGGAAGATCGTGTCTGCATTTAAGAAGTTATCACTAAGTATACAGAATAAGTTCTTATTTTGCCAATTCTTTTTCTTTGTGATTTTTTCTTGCACTCTGTTTCTGCTTATTTTCTCCCTTCTTTGCTGATTCCTGGCAGTGGAGGTGAATAACACTGTGTTTGTTGTAATAGTCATGTTCTGTATCAGCTCCCTCCTGTGACATCTTCTGAGCAAGCACACACAACATGGCTCAGCTGTTCTCTTATAGTTCTCTGGTCTTCTCTTTCTGTCACTCTTCCTCTCTACAACTCCCTGAAAGGAGGTTGGAGCCAGGTGGGTCAGCCTCTTCACCCAGGTAACAAGTGGTGAGAGGAAATGGCCTCAAGCTGCACCAGGGAAGGTTTAGATTGGATATTAGGTAAAATTTCTTCACAGAAATGTTTGCAAAGCTCTGGCACAAGCTACCCAGGGAAGCTGTGGGGTCACCATCCCTGGAGGTGTTCAAAAAAACATATGGATGTGGCACTTGAGAACATGGTTTAACCTGGTAGTGGTGCTGGGTTGATGGTTGGACTTGATGATCCTAAAGGTCTTTTCCAACTTTAACAATTTTGATTCCTCTTGTGACTCCTTCTCAAAGACAGGGTCATGGAATCACAGGATGGGTAATGTTGGGAGGGGCCACCAGAGCTCTTCCAGCCCAGCCTCCTAGCTCAGACAAGGTCCCCTGAGCACATTGCTCAGAATTGTGTCCAGACAGCATTTGAGTATCTCCAGGGAAGGAAATTCCACAGGCTCTCTGGGCAGCCTGTTCCAGTTCCTACTCCATCAATACCTTTATGCTCCTTATCTTCCTGCTTTGCTTTACCAACTGCCTGTCCCCTCAGGGCTCAGCAGGATGTGGCTTTGCTCTGCAGGCCATCTGTGTGCCTGAGTTACAGAGCTGTCCCATCACAGAGATCGTGGCCTCTGTGGCCTGTGTCTGTTTCACTGGTGCTGGTCAAGTCTGTAAATACCTTTTCTGGGCTTGAACGACTCTTGCTCGCCTCTAACTACATTGATGGCAGATGTTTTGACCTTCTAAGAGCAGCAAGCAAAAGCTGAGCACCTTCCTTAGGCCAACGAGTGTAACCAGTTTGCTCAGGGTAGCTGTTTTGCTGGTGTGGAGTGGTGTGGTTTGAGCCAGGCTGTGGGCAGGATGTGCAGTCTGGAGCAGAAGCATTGGGCTGGTCCATCCTCAGGCAGATCTATGTCCTCCAGGATATGGGAGACTGGCAGGAGCCCCTCATTTAGGAGCTCAGGACACCCTGCAGAGGAGGTCAGGGACAGTCCCTTAGGTGAGAACAGCTACTGTGCTGGAGCAGGGCTGGGGGACTGCTGGGATCAGCGGAGACTAGCCCAGCCGTGATGCTCATCCTCATGCTTGTTTCTGGTTTCCCCACCTTCCATTGCCACTGGCTCTTTCCTTTGGCACCCAGAGACACATCTGGGAAGGAGGATTGCCTCTCCTGCTCTGGGTCTAACACCACAGGGTCAAGAAGGTGCATCTTTCTGTATTCAATGACAAATATTTTGAGCAATCAGTACAGTTTATGCAGAACGTGGCACCATCAGAGGGTCCTAATTTTGCTAATTCTCATGAAGATCCCATCTCGGTTTGACACGTGAGTCAGGTCTTGGTGTCACTGCAAGGGAATTGCATCCCTGTAACTGGGAGCTGGGTCCCTCTCGACACAGTGTCACTGTGCTCAGCGTTGGAGGAGGCTCCAGTTAATAACACCTTATCAGACGCCGTTCAGGAACCTGCAGTGTCTAATATGTCTGTTGCCATGGTAACGGCTCCTGCTTGCACTCGGCATCTCAGAGCTGCCTGGTCGTGCTCCCTCCTTTTCATATCAGCGAGCAGCCGGGCTGGCTGTCCCACAGGACCCCTGCATCCTCCCGCCAGCCCTGGTGCAGGGATGGGGGCTGGCAAGGCTGGCTGAGGGGAATAGAGAGCACACCGTGCCCCAGTGCCACACAGGGACAGAGGCTGGGGCTCACACTATCCACCCACCTCCTGCAGCTTCCCTTCTACAGAACTGGTGGACGAATGTGGCCAAGTTTGCTCTCCATGGCATCTCAGTTGCTCTGAGCAGGGCCAGGCTCCATCTTTCCCATTACAGCCTCTGCTTGGGCCCGCTCGGCTCCACGGGGCCCCATAATGAGGGTGAAGTGCAGTTCGCCCGCGCAGGCGATTGACAAGACTGATGGGCTGGAGCTGGGAGAGAGGACGGCTTCCCAAGAGCCTCTGGGAGCAGGAGCTCTCCCTCCTCCCACAGTCTGCTTTATCCTTCTGCGCATTCTTGTCCCATCATCTTTGCTGTCAGCTTTCTCTTCCTCAGTTTAGGGCATCTTCCCAGTGTTCCAACCCTCTTTCCATCTTTTTCTTTTCTCCCTTGCTTCAGGAGTCATTCCTGCCCATCCCTGCCATCTCACTTCCCTCTCTTGCTATCTTTACATTTTTTCCCTCTTTCCCATTGTCTTTTCTTATTGCTCTCTCCCTTCTGCTGTCATTCAATTTTTCTCTCTCCCTCCTTCTCGCCCCCTCCCTCTCCCCCCTTTCCCTCTCACTCTCTGTCTCATTCTCCATCTCGGATGAAGGTAATGAAAATAATCGGGCTTCATTAATTCTGAGCCCTGTGAGATGATAGCCATTTGGAGCCATGTTTGCCAATTAGATGGTCTAAATTAGAAGTGACCTTGGTATACTGCCATCGCTTTGCCTCTCGGAGTCTAATGAAGCTTTTCACTCCAGCACCCTCTCTCTCTCTTTGTAATGGAAATTACCTCCTTTGTCTGGTGGGGAACCTTGCCTCCTGTCTGTATTTCCCCTGGTTGCATGGACATGGGGATGTATCTCCTCAGACTCCTAGAGGTTTTCTTTTCAGAGCCACATGATTCCAGCATTTTGGGGCATTTTTGGAGGAACTGTCCCTGCATTTGGTGCCTCGATCTGCAGACAGCACAGGCAGGTGTAGTGTGAGGGAAGCTGGCTGCTCTTGCTGGCCAAGAGTAATTTTTTGGACGTGCCAGCAATATTTGGGTGTCATATTGGTGGGTCTTGGGCTCCAAGCCTCCAGCTCTGCCAATGAGCGGTTCTACAGTCAGTCGTTAAAAATCCAGTAGAGCCGGCGGTGGCAGGAGCTGTGCTTGTCACTGCTGGAGATTGTCTCTGGTAGGAGTGGGCCCACTGGTCATTCTCCAGCATGATGACAGGTCTGTAGGTGTCAGGGCGTGTCATCTGCTGAGGATACTGGAGTGAGAGGGAGGCAGGACATGTGGTCCATCAGCCCTTGGGTGCTCTGTAACAGTCCTCCCTGGGCCACCTCATCCACTGAAGTGGAGTCCCCATGCCTCTCCATGGATCTCATCTTCATAAAGAAATTTTATCTGCTGAAGGGGTCTGAATTTCACCCAAAAGGAAGGGTCCTTGGAAGCAGAGAGGCTTGTCCAACAACTTCCCATCCTCTAAGGACCTTCTGTGTGGTAACAGTGGGAGAACCAAGAGGGACCTCAACTCTCAGAACCACAGGCAATGGTGAGCTCAGGCTGTGCACAGAGGTGGATCTGGGGTGACTGAGACAGGTGCCATGCTGGAAGAGGCTTTGCTGGTGGCTTGTGGGCCAGGAGATGGTGGCTACAGCCGTGCAGTGCATATGGTTTGGTGTTAGACAGAGAAGAACAGCTGTGTGCAGGAGAAGGGAAGGGAAGAGACAAACCACATTTATTGAACTCACAGCTGTAGGGTTGTGTTTTAGTAACGGCTCACACTGACTGACGTGTTGCTGTCGTGAAACAGTGTTGAGGAGACATTTAAACAGGGAGACAGGAATCAAAGGGGGGGGATGCTGAGCTGAGGAGGGATGCCAAGATGATACGCCAGGTATCGCCTGTGCAGGTGAGAGGAAGGTGGAGAGCATTTGACAGCCACACGTGCTAACACGGGCTGTGCTCCAGATAAACATGGTCCTCTTGATCACTGGAACAGTTAATGCCATGAAATACATCTGCAGTACAAAATGCTGTGTCACAGAGCACCGCTCCTGCCTCACCTGCTGGGGGCACTGCACCTTCCTGCCCCGCTGTGCCCCCACTCTTGGGTTATATGAAAAGCAGTCACAGCGTGCCAGGCTGCAGGTCCAAGGATACGGGGTGTCCTCAGATGGGTTTGCAATGTAAAAGGATGAACCCTACAAAAAGGGCAGTCTGGAATTCCATGTCAGTGCAAAGTAATTTGAGACATGCAGCCCATTTGCACTCCTTTTATCTTTGCCACTTGCTCGGGGTTGGTCTGTGGGGATGAAGGGGCAAAGGGTCCTGCCTGGATAAGGGTGTAGGAAAGGGGCAGGAGCAGCCTGAATGGATCCAGAGGACCTGACTGAGTCCAGTTGCTGGCCAGTGCCTTGTTTCCAGGGGTTTGCTCCCCAGGGCCAGCCCCTGTGGCTGCACTACCGCAGTTCCCCACATCCATATCCAGAATTTCTAGTTGCCATACACTTTTTCCCAAGCTTTTTTCTGTTTGCCTTTGGGGATTTTGTGCCTGTAGCAATTTAATGTACCACAGCCTTTTTTTTTTTTCCTTCCCACCTCTTTTTTTTTCCTGTTTTTTTTTCTTTTTTTTCCTGTAGTGAAGGGAGGGTGGAAGGAAGGGAAGGAATGGTAGCTGTGGAGATGCAGGTAGATAAAGGTAATTACTTAAACACATATAGGGCAGGACTTAGTGGTTTGGAGCCCCAGATTAAGATGCAGAGGAGCATGTGAGGTTGATGATTATATTTCGGGGAGAGTTAATTGACGGAAGGTGAAGGCAGACAAAGAACCGCTGCTTACTGCCTTCTTGAATCCCAATCAGGAATTATGATTAAAGACGCGGCGAGACAACAGAGGCCTGATGAATTGGTGTCTTTTTTTTTTCTTTTTTGCCGTCATTCACACTTGATTGACTTCAACCTTTCAAGTGCAAAAGTCTCTCTTTTCCATTATTATTCATAGCCATCTGAGTTTTTCTAATTAAAGTGTATGAAAACAATTACTGATCCGTCGTACTGAGCATGGTGGTGGGGACGGCTGCCGTACTGTAACGCCTATGAAAAGCCACAGCTCTATAATGATGTGCAGCTGAGGTGTTAGATAATTTTATTCTTTTTCTACTCTGTTGGGGTTTTTTTTAATTTCTCATGATTTATTTTTTATAATTCCTAAAGATCCTAGGAAAGCGCTCTCCCTGCTGCTAAAGCTGAGAGGAATGGTTTCTTCTTGCCTTCCCTCCTTGGCCTCCCTGCTTGTCCCCCTCCTCCGAGCCCAGCTACTGGGAATTAACCAGTGACCTTTCACGTCTCCCAACCCACCACCCGCAGCCATCAGACACTCCTGCTTAGAGTAAAAGGTGGAATGAGTTTGGTGTGCTCAGCTTCCCTCCTGGGATGTGTCAGCTGCCTTCCTTGCTGGCATCCATGGGACCTAGCACTCACCTCCATGTACCAGCTGTCCTAGGAATGGGAGGGAGCTCCACACCCCTCATGTCTCAGGTCAAGGTTCTGCAGCCATTCCTGTGCCATCATTTCATCCTGAGATTCTCCAGCTTCAGCTTCACCACAGGCATGCTCCCATCTCCTGCAGTTCAGCCAGAGCCCCGTGGGCCTTGGCTGTGCAGAAAGCCACTGCATGCACTCTTTCTCTCCTGAAATCCAGGGCTCAGATGCCCTCTCTGTGTCTAGCAGAAGGATAGAGAGGCTTGTTTTGCCAGGAAACACAGTTGTCCGGGAGTGTTTAGTTGTGCCTCACCTTCCTAGCAGCAGGAGGCTGGGAGCAGAAGCACCACAGGCATCACCAGGAGTACCTGGTGAAAGGGGAGCACTCCCTGGGTGTCAGTGGGGTGGCATGGGCAGCTGCTTGAGGTTTTAGAGGTGTCTTCACTTGCCACAGGCATTGACCAGTACTGGCAGCCATGTGCTGGAACATAAATGGATGGTGATGGGGGCACAGGTCTGTCTGTCCAGGTGCTGTAAGGCCACTAGTGTTTCAGCAGTGTAAGTCACTGGCTCTGGACATTCAGAAGGACATTTTTTGTCCTGTGTCTGATGCCAACCATGTGCAGGCTGCTAGCAAGGTGGTTTGTGGGTCTGTGTGTGACCAGGTACATCCAAAGAAACAGTTTTCCAGAACAGGATGAGTGTGTGCACTTGGCTCTTCCAGAGGGCCTCTCCAGATGAGCCATGCAGACTCTCCAGTTCTTTAGAAGTGTGGGTGTTCCCACACCAAAACCAGCACTGTACTAGTTTTACTGGTGCAAGATCTAGGCAAAGACTTGAAAAGGGGCAAAGGGAACGCATAATTCAGAGCAAGGAAAGGGTTACCAAAAGCTTTTCATTTCAAAATTTGCTTTCTTTTTAGTCCTTCCTTATTCATCCTTTCCTTTGTCACCTCTCTCTGTATTTGTACTTTTCTTTCTCATGCACCTCCTTTCCCTGCATCGATACACTTTGAAAACAGTGCTGCAATGCTCCCTGGTTCAAGATTACAGCGTACTTTACGAGGTATGATTTAATTAGGGGCCTTATTATGTTTTCAGCAGCTTAAGGTGGGCCTTTCAACTTATCTACCTAATTGGTTGCACAAGAAGTTTCACAGCCCATGACAAAACATTGTCAGTGATCAAAGTCTGAATTCTACATAAAGGAAAAATATTAATAATAAGATTATTCTTCAAGTGTGCACTGCTAATTATGTCCAAAATGTAACTGTAGAAACACTTTTGACTGATGTGAGCTTTGTCTAATAAATACGAGTCTTCAGTGAGCTGTGAAAAGTGACACCTCTGACTTCATAATACCAATGTCTAGTTTTGCCACTGAAGATGTTTAAAATATTTTTCTGTGTTTTTCTTCTCCCCATGCCCTTTCCCCTGTCTCCAGGTGACAACCCCTGAGGTGATGATGCCCAGCAGCATGTTCCTCCCAGCAGCTGCTCCAGAGAAGGATGGTAACTCAGGCACTGAGGAGCTGGGGAAGCAGCCTGGTGAGTGCAGATCAGTGAGGTCCATGGTCCCACCACTCCCCCAGTTATATCACCTGGTTAGGGACCAGTTTCATTCCTGTTGATCCTAGCTTTGGTAGGACCAAGACTCAAATACTATGTTCAGTTTGATGAACCTTCTTTTTTGAAAATAGGCAGGAACAGTAAAGACAGAGATGGCAGAGTGGCCTTCACTTGAAAGGGAGAATTGAAGGTGATAAATGCACTAAGGGTTGTGTGTGTGTGAATCATTTCCAGATATTCAAAGTGTACAAGGAAGTAAATTGTGTAGGTTTATGCAATGGGCCATGATGAGGGTAATGGGCTGGTATTGAAATAAATGAATGAAGATAGAGGAGAAATGTTAGAAATACTCATTGTCTTGGAGGGAAAAAAAGATGTATTCAGGACTAAAAGGGAGTGTTCATCCACCCTGGTGTGCTGGTGTAATTTTTGGGTTTGCTCTAATTCTGTTTTCACAGAGATCTCTGAGGACACAGGGAAGAACCTTTTGCCATCAGACAGTGCAGAGCACAGCGGAGACCCCAAGCCTGCTCCAGCTGATCCGAGCGCTGCCCGGGAGGACTCTGGCTTCCTGTGCTGGAAGAAGGGCTGCAGCCAGGTGTTCAAGAGCTCAGCAGCCCTGCAGACACACTTCAACGACGTCCACGCCAAGCGGCCTCAGCTGCCGGTCTCTGACCGCCACGTCTACAAGTACCGCTGCAACCAGTGCAGCCTGGCCTTCAAAACCATTGAGAAGCTGCAGCTCCATTCCCAGTACCACGTCATCCGGGCAGCCACCATGTGCTGTCTCTGTCAGCGCAGCTTCCGAACCTTCCAGGCCCTGAAGAAGCACCTGGAAACCAGCCACCTAGAGCTGAGCGAGGCCGACATTCAGCAGCTGTATGGTGGTCTCTTGGTCAACGGAGACCTCCTTGCTATGGGCGACCCTTCACTTGCAGAGGACCACACAATAATAGTTGAGGAAGATAAGGAGGAGGAGAGTGACCTGGAAGATAAACAGAGCCCAACAGGCAGCGATTCTGGTTCCGTGCAGGAGGACTCTGGCTCAGAACCAAAAAGGGCCTTACCCTTCAGGAAGGGCCCTAACTTCACTATGGAGAAATTCCTAGATCCGTCTCGCCCATACAAGTGCACAGTCTGCAAGGAATCCTTCACACAGAAGAACATTCTCCTGGTCCATTACAATTCCGTTTCTCATCTGCATAAACTGAAACGAGCCCTCCAAGAGTCTGCTACTGGGCAACCTGAGCCAACCAGCAGCCCAGACAACAAACCTTTCAAGTGTAACACCTGCAATGTGGCCTACAGCCAGAGCTCAACCCTGGAGATCCACATGAGGTCTGTCCTGCACCAGACCAAGGCTCGTGCGGCCAAGCTGGAGGCGGCAGGCAGCAGCAGCAATGGGGCTGGCAACGGCAGCAGCAGCGGCCTCTCCTTGGGTTCATCCACACCGAGCCCCGTGAGTGCCAGCAACAGCAATGCTTTTGCAACCACCAGCACGAACACTTCAGGCACCACTCCCATTCCCAGCCTGCTCAACCAGGTGTCCAGCGACAGCGTGGGAATTCCTCCGTTGGGTAACCCTGTAAGCACTAACATCTCCTCCCCTTCGGAGCCCAAAGAGGTGAACCGCAAAAAACTGGCAGACATGATTGCATCCAGGCAGCAGCAGCAGCAGCAGCAGCAGCAACAGCAGCAACAAGCCCAAACTTTGGCACAGGCACAGGCACAGGTCCAGGCCCACCTGCAACAGGAACTGCAGCAACAAGCTGCTCTCCTGCAGTCCCAGCTCTTCAACCCAGCACTTTTGCCGCACTTTCCGATGACCACCGAGACCCTTCTGCAGCTGCAGCAGCAGCAGCATCTTCTGTTCCCATTCTACATCCCCAGTGCCGAGTTCCAGCTCAATCCAGAAGTCAGCTTGCCTGTCACCAGCGGTGCACTGACATTGACTGGGACGGGTCCAACTTTGCTGGAGGACCTGAAGGCACAAGTTCAGCTCCCTCAGCAGAGCCATCCACAGCTCTTGCAGCAGCAGCAAGGTCAGCTGTCATTATCACAACCCCACTCCGTCCTGTTACAGCAGAGCCAGCACCCAGAGAAGAAGAATAAATCCATAGTGAAGGAGAAAGATAAAGAAACCCCACGGGAAAGGGAAAGCGCAGAGAGGGGAGACAATAATGTAACATTGAAGGAGTCTCTGCCTGATAACTTAAAACTCAAAGAGAAGAAGGACTTTGTGCCAGGCAGCAGTTCAGAGCCCTCCATCCTGCCCCCACGGATCGCCTCTGATGCAAGGGGCAATGCCACCAAAGCCTTGCTGGAAAACTTTGGCTTTGAGCTTGTCATTCAGTACAACGAGAACAAGCAGAAAGTGCAGAAGAAAAACGGGAAAACAGACCAAGGTGAGAACTTGGAAAAGCTGGAGTGTGATACGTGCGGCAAGTTGTTCTCAAACATCCTCATCCTGAAGAGCCACCAAGAGCACGTTCACCAACATTACTTTCCCTTTAAGCAGTTGGAGAAATTTGCCAAACAGTACAGAGAACACTACGACAAACTATACCCACTGCGGCCTCAGACCCCCGAGCCACCACCCCCGCCTCCACCACCACCCCCTCCGCTCCCTCCAGCTCCTCCTCAGCCGGCTGCTGCTCCTGCCATCCCTACTTCTGCCCCACCAATTACTTCTCCCACGATTGCACCAGCCCAGCCATCTGTGCCACTCACCCAGCTCTCCATGCCCATGGAGCTCCCCATCTTCTCACCACTCATGATGCAAACCATGCCCCTGCAGACGTTACCCGCGCAGCTGCCACCCCAGCTGGGCCCTGTAGATCCCCTGCCCGCCGACTTGGCCCAGTTGTACCAGCATCAGCTGAACCCCAGCCTTCTCCAGCAGCAGCAGAACAAGAGGCCACGGACACGGATCACTGATGACCAGCTCAGAGTCCTTCGGCAGTATTTTGACATTAACAATTCCCCAAGTGAGGAACAGATCAAAGAGATGGCAGACAAATCCGGATTGCCCCAGAAAGTGATCAAGCACTGGTTCAGAAACACCCTGTTCAAGGAGCGCCAGCGTAACAAGGACTCCCCATACAACTTCAGCAACCCTCCCATTACTAGCCTGGAAGAGCTAAAGATAGACTCACGGCCTCCTTCTCCAGAGCCTCAAAAGCAGGAGTACTGGGGAAGCAAGCGGTCCTCTCGGACACGCTTTACTGACTACCAGCTCAGAGTCCTGCAGGACTTCTTTGATGCCAATGCTTACCCAAAGGACGATGAATTTGAGCAGCTTTCTAACTTGCTGAACCTCCCAACGCGTGTTATAGTGGTGTGGTTCCAGAATGCCCGTCAGAAAGCTAGGAAAAACTATGAAAATCAGGGAGAAGGCAAAGATGGGGAGCGACGCGAGCTCACAAACGACAGGTACATTAGAACAAGCAACTTGAACTACCAGTGCAAAAAATGCAGTCTGGTCTTTCAGCGCATTTTTGATCTCATTAAACACCAGAAAAAGCTTTGTTACAAAGATGAGGATGAGGATGGACAGGATGATAGCCAGAACGAAGACTCTATGGATGCAATGGAGCTCTTGACTCCAACCAGTTCCTCCTGCAGCACACCAATGCCCTCACAAGCTTACAGCACACCTACATCTTCAGCCAACACAACCTCCTCAGCTTTTCTGCAGCTCACAGCAGAGGCAGACGATTCCTCCACCTTTAGTTCTAAAGTAGAACCTACAGATGAGAAACCAAAGCAGTCTGAACCTCCAAGTACACAGCAAAACCAAACCCAAGAGAAGCAAGTGCAACCAAAGCAAGAGTCTCAGCAGCAACAGGACCAAGGAGAACAAAAGACAAGTTCAGCACACCAAAAGATTTCACAGTTATCCTCCCCCTCCTCACTGCAGCAGCCACCTCCTCCCCCTCAGCCCCCTCAATGCTCCTTGTCACAGTCAAGCCCCAGTCCATCTCAGCTCTCACACCTCTCCCTCAAACCCATTCACACCTCCACCCCTCAGCAGCTGGCAAACCTACCTCCTCAACTAATCCCGTACCAGTGTGACCAGTGTAAGCTGGCATTTCCTTCCTTCGAGCATTGGCAGGAGCATCAGCAGCTCCATTTCCTGAGTGCACAGAACCAGTTTATCCACCCCCCATTCCTGGACAGAACGCTGGATATGCCGTTCATGCTTTTTGATCCCAGTAATCCACTACTGGCAAGCCAGCTGCTGTCTGGAACATTACCACAGATTCCAGCAAGCTCGGCCACCTCACCGTCAACTCCAACATCCACCATGAACACACTGAAGAGAAAGCTGGAGGAAAAGGCCAGCGCAAGCCCTGGAGAGAATGACAGTGGGACTGGGGGAGAAGAACCCCAAAGGGATAAACGTCTAAGGACAACCATTACCCCCGAGCAGCTAGAAATTCTGTACCAGAAATATTTGCTCGACTCCAACCCCACACGGAAGATGCTGGATCACATTGCACATGAAGTGGGCTTGAAGAAGCGGGTGGTGCAGGTTTGGTTCCAGAACACCCGTGCACGGGAGAGGAAAGGGCAGTTCAGAGCTGTGGGGCCGGCCCAAGCCCACAGAAGGTGTCCCTTCTGCCGAGCTCTCTTTAAAGCAAAGACAGCTCTGGAAGCTCATATCCGATCCCGGCACTGGCATGAAGCCAAGCGAGCTGGGTATAACCTGACACTGTCTGCTATGCTTCTGGACTGCGATGGGGGACTTCAGATGAAGGGAGACATCTTTGATGGAGCCAGCTTTTCCCACATGCCACCAACTAGCAGTGACGGACAGAGTGTTCCCCTCTCCCCAGTGAACAAGAGCATGGAACTGTCACCTCGAACTCTGCTGAGTCCATCCTCCATTAAGGTGGAAGGCATTGAAGACTTCGAGAGTCCATCCATGTCCTCAGTCAATCTGAGCTTTGACCAGACAAAGCTGGACAATGATGACTGCTCTTCTGTCAACACCGCGATCACGGACACCACCACAGGAGACGAAGGCAATGCAGACAACGATAGTGCAACAGGGATTGCAACTGAAACCAAATCCACATCGGGACCCAGTGAAGGTCTGACAAAAGCTGCCATGATAGCAATGTCTGAATACGAAGATCGTCTGTCTTCTGGCCTGGTCAGCCCAGCTCCCAGCTTTTACAGCAAAGAGTACGACAATGAAGGTACCGTGGACTACAGTGAAACCTCCAGCCTTGCAGACCCCTGCTCACCCAGCCCTGGCGCAAGTGGTTCAGCCAGCAAGTCTGGCGAGAGCGGGGACCGGCCCGGACAAAAACGCTTTCGCACTCAGATGACTAATCTCCAGCTCAAGGTTCTTAAGTCATGCTTTAATGACTACAGGACACCAACCATGCTGGAGTGTGAGGTCCTGGGCAATGACATTGGACTGCCAAAGAGAGTTGTTCAGGTCTGGTTCCAGAATGCAAGGGCAAAGGAGAAGAAGTCAAAACTCAGCATGGCCAAGCATTTTGGTATAAACCAAACAAGTTACGAGGGACCCAAAACAGAGTGCACTTTGTGTGGCATCAAGTACAGCGCTCGGCTGTCTGTACGTGACCATATCTTCTCTCAACAGCATATCTCCAAAGTTAAAGAAACCATTGGAAGCCAGTTGGATAAGGAAAAGGAGTATTTCGACCCAGCTACTGTACGTCAGTTGATGGCTCAGCAGGAGCTGGACCGGATCAAAAAAGCCAATGAGGTTCTTGGTCTGGCAGCTCAACAGCAGGGCATGTTTGACAACACCCCCCTGCAAGCTCTGAACCTTCCTGCTGCGTACCCAGCGCTCCAGGGCATCCCTCCAGTCTTACTCCCAGGCCTCAACAGCCCATCCTTACCCAGCTTCACTCCATCCAACACAGGTGGGTACAAGTGTTATCCTGCTCAGGCACACTTGGCACATCTCTAGCACAAGCAGTCGTTCCCCTCGGAATGACTGATAACAAGATTCCCAACCCATTAGTCCAGGATGTTAACTTCATGAATAAGCAGCAGGTATTTTATCTTTAATTCCTCAACGCAGGTTTTCTAGCAAAAGTCTGAACTAGAGCAATGTCTAGACATGCTGCATGTCTCTATGTGTTACCACAGACTAGAAATCCTGAAACACCTCCAAGGAAGTGGAGAACAGAGGATTTATCCAACAGAACAGAAGGACTAATGTGCTGAACACATTGTTCATTATTCGTTTCCTTTTGATATTAAATTAGGTTTATTCGAAAGTCCAAACTCTTTCTAGGGAAAGCTATGGTGTGCCTGGTAGCATTGGTGACAGACCTGCGGAGCATTTTTATGTGTCCCTGTGGTGACCTCCAGGACAAATCCCAGTGCAGCTGAGGATGGGTTTTGAGTGATAGGTGGCCATGACCTGAAAGTACCTTCTCAACAAACAACAGTGTAGTTGAGGGTCAAATCTAGTTTGTATTTCAGTAAGATTTTTTGTAGCAATGCTACCTAAAAATGAAATTTGGCATAGTCCTTTGGGTGGCCTAATCTCAAATACTGGACTTTATCTTTTGAGGATGCTCCTTTCCCTTGTTCCTGGTGGATAGGTGGAAAGTCTAAACCATGTAGCAAACACTGGCAGTGGAAGGTGCAGGTCAGTTACCAGCAGTGACCTAGAAAATGTGATCCAAAGGCCTTGTTTCACTGCGTGTCTGAAGGGCCCCTGTGCATGGCAAGGATTTTCACACCACCCATCTGTTCTCACCACAGATCTTATTTCAGAGCACTCAGACAGGAGCATCTCTTCAGCGAATCATATTGTCACCCAATTGCAGGTTGCTCTGCACTGTTTTCTTAATACCCTAAATTTATAACAACAACTAAAATTACTTTTTTGCACTTCAGTCTGTATTGTTGCTTTTGTTTTTCTCTGAAGCACAGGATGTGTCCTTAGGAGATGGGACTGCATCTGATGAATCTTAAACGCTGTCAGTGACTGCCTAGACAGGACTGAGCTGTTTAGAAAGTCAGACAGACTATTTGTGTCCTTTAGATAAAACTCCAAAGGTCAGGCCATGGCAGCTCCGGGCCTGTCAGAGCAGATAAGGCCACGCATCCAAGAACACTATGAATTACCTGCTGCTCCTGCACTTGAACCTCTGAGGAACGTTCGGCTGGGGAACATTCATTTCAATGGTGTCCATCCATAATGTGCCCTTATCCGAGATTTCCGGGGCCACTGTGTGGAGCCTCACTCTGTACCTGTCCTGCCGTCACAGATCACTGTAGTCTCAGCACCATGTCAGGAGCAGACACAGGTTTCAGAAGGGCTTGGATCAGACATGACTGAACTCTCCCAGCTCCGGCTGCCCTCCTCCCAAATCTCCTGTGGCTCCTTGGAGGTACAGCCTAAAATAAAAGTCGCCATGCCTCCACGGCTGGTTCCAGGCTCTGCCACTGGTCCTGATCAGGCTGTTCCCTGAGCAGCCCCCACCACAGTGGTGAGACTCAGGTTTGTCAGGGAAAGGTTGGCTTTTACTCATGGGTTTTGCAGCAGGTGGATCCTGGAGCAGATTCCTGCTCCAGAGCTGGGAGCAAACAAGGCTGTGCCAGCAGGACTTTGGAGCTTTGTTTCTGGGGTTGGTTTTTTTCCCCAAATGGCATTGAGGGACTTTCCAAGCAAAACGTTCCTCTTTAGGAGCACGTTTGGCAGCTGCAGCAGCTGTGACTAATGGAGGTGACTCCGGGAGCTGCACACGTCTTGCCCCTAACCACTGTCAGCTGTGAGAGCAGAAATAGGCACCAGGGACGGTGTTGTTACTGGCTGTTCTTGCTGTTGGGAAGAGGGACAGGCTTCTCATTCCACCATTAATCCATCTCCTTAATGAGGAAGCATCACAGTGCTTTTAATTCCACCCAAAACACAATGCTCGTGCCCAGGGGGAATGTCTGAACACCACATAAACTCTGGAATTGCTCAGAAGCTGAGTGCCCAGAGAGTCTGACATTGGAAGGGGTTGCATCAGAGGTTTATGGATTCATGAACACCAGTCTAATAAGGACAAAATAACTCTGGTCTAGCCTGTTCAGTCCCCAGTTGCCATGACCAGGACTTCCCAGTCTGTGGGGGTGTGGCAATACTGAGCGTTCCCACCCTTTGATGAAGAACCATTAGAGCAGATCCTGACATCAGTGTTAATCATTTGGGAATTTCAGAGGAGTCAGTAGAACATCAGCTGTGCTGGGCATCCCAGGCGCTGGTGGGTGTCCCCATCGCAGACACTGCGGTCAGCGCCACTGGGCAGTGGAGCCAGGCAGCCACAGGCTGTGGGGGCTGAGGGGGCACATCCCCATGGCACAGGGCCTGTGGAGTGGGACAAGAACCATTCTCCAGGGCGGGCAGGAGCAGGGATGGGCTCTCCAACCTGTGCTGTGGCAACAGAGCAGCTTGGGCTGGTTGGTACCCTCATACAGTGGAGACGGATGCTCTGGAGTGGTTGTGGGGTGGCCTGGGGTCACCCTCATGGTTTCTGCCTGCCCAGAATTCAGTGACTTCTCACCTTTCTTTCTCCCTCTTGCAGCTTTAACTTCTCCCAAACCCAACCTGATGGGCCTGCCCAGCACAAGCGTCCCTTCACCTGGCCTCCCCACCTCTGGATTACCAAATAAGCAGCCCCCGGCCGCGCTGAGCTCGCCCACCCCGGCACAAGCCACAGCAGCCGTGGCCCCACAGCAACCTCCGGCGACGACCCCACAGCCACAGCCGCAGCAGCCGCCCCCACCGCAGCGCAAGGAGAAGGAGAGCGAGAAGGCAAAAGAGAAGGAGAAGGCACCCAAGGGGAAGGGGGACCCCCTGCCAGGGCCCAAGAAGGAGAAGGGGGAGGCGCCGGCGGGCGCCCTTGCAGCCCCACTGCCTGCCATGGAGTACGCGGTGGAACCCACCCAGCTCCAGGCGCTGCAGGCCGCCCTGAATTCAGACCCCACCACCTTGCTGACGAGCCAGTTCCTTCCCTACTTCGTCCCCGGCTTTTCCCCCTACTACGCCCCGCAGATCCCTGGCGCCCTGCAGAGCGGGTACCTGCAGCCCATGTACGGGATGGAGGGGCTGTTCCCCTACAGCCCCGCGCTGTCACAGGCGCTGCTGGGGCTGTCGCCCGGCTCGCTGCTGCAGCAGTACCAGCAATACCAGCAGAGTCTGCAGGAGGCATTGCAGCAGCAGCAGCGGCAGCAGCAGCAGCAGCAACAGCAGAAAGCGCAGCAGCCCAAAGGAAGCCAAACCCCCGTCCCCACGGGGGCTGCCACCCCGGACAAAGACCCTGCCAAAGAACCCCCCAAGCAAGAGGAGCAGAAGAATGCACCCCGCGAGGTGTCCCCCCTCCTGCCCAAACCCCAAGAAGAGCCCGAAGCAGAAGGCAAGGGCGCGGACTCCCTCTGCGACCCTTTCATCGTCCCGAAGGTGCAGTACAAGCTGGTCTGCCGCAAGTGCCAGGCGTGCTTTGGCGACCAGGAGGCGGCCAGCGACCACCTGAAGTCCCTCTGCTTCTTCGGCCAGTCCGTGGCGAACCTGCATGAGATGGTGCTTCACGTGCCCACCGGCAGCGGCCAGGGCAGCGGCTCGTACCAGTGCGTGGCGTGCGAGAGCACGGTGTGTGGGGACGAAGCCCTCAGTCAGCATCTCGAGTCAGCCCCGCACAAACACCGAACAATCACAAGAGCAGCAAGAAACGCCAAAGAGCACCCCAGTCTATTACCTCACTCTGCCTGCCCCCCCGACCCCAGCACCGCATCTACCTCGCAGTCGGCCGCTCACTCAAACGACAGCCCCCCGCCCCCCCGGCCCCCCCCCGGCTTCCCCCCACGCCTCCAGAAAGCCCTGGCCCCCGGCAGCCTCCCGCGCCCCACCGGGGAAGCCGCCACCACCGCCTTTCCCTCCTCTCTCCTCATCTTCAACGGTTACCTCAAGTTCATGCAGCACCTCAGGGGTTCAGCCCTCGATGCCAACAGACGACTATTCGGAGGAGTCTGACACGGATCTTAGCCAAAAGTCAGATGGACCGGCGAGCCCGGCGGAGGGGCCCCGGGACCCCGGCTGCCCTAAGGACAGTGGTCTAGCTAGCGTAGGAATGGACACCTTCAGATTGTAAGCTTTGAAGATGAACAATGAAAATGAATTTAAATAAAAAAGTTAATAACAAACCAATTTCAAAAATAGACTAACTGCAATTCCAAAGCTTCTAACCAAAAAAAAAAAGAAAAAAGAAAAAAAGAAAAAACGTGGGTTGTTTTCCCATATAACGATGCCGGTGGGTTTTACATTTCTTTTTTCCTTTCCTTTTAATAAAATAAAACTTTGAAAAAGAAAAAAAAAAAAATCTGTTACATTTGTCCTCTCAAAGGTACTGTTGGTCTGGGAGACGAAGGCCCGTGCTGCCTCCTCGCGCCTGCGGAGCTCGCGCCCCTGTACATTGCCCCTGTCCGATCCCCCGTCAATAGCACAGCAGAGCCCGGCAGCGCTGTATGGGAAAGCAGCCCACCTGGAGACAGTTTTAAATTTCTTGCTATCTTAGCATTCAGATACCAATGGCTTGCTAAAAGAAAAAAGAAATGTAATGTCTTTTTATTCTCAGGTCAATCGCTCACACTTTGTTCTGTTTTCAGAATCATTGTTTTATATATATATATATATATATATAAAATTTCTTTCATTTGTTTTGGGGTTTTTGTTTTGGTTTGGTTTTGTTCCAGAAAAGGATTTTTTTTTCTTTTTTTTTTTTTTTGTTAATTTAAAATGGGCAGAAAGTATTCAAGAGAAAAACAATGTGAACTGCTTTAGCTTTTCGGGGATTTTAAGGGTAGCTTTTCTGCTGAAGCCAATTCCAAGGGGAAAAGTTAAGCACTCCCACTTTTCAGAAAAAAAAAACCCACACAGAGAGTGTTGAGGACTCGGAGCTTAAAAAAAAAAAGTTTTAAAACAACTGACTTTCTGTATTTATGATAGATATGACCATTTTTGGTGTTGAGTAGATTGTTGCATTGGAAATGAACTGAAGCAGTATGGTAGATTTAAAAGAAAAAACCCTTTTGTGTACATTTAGCTTTTGTATGGTCCAGCTGACGGCTTCTCATTTGATGTTGTCTTGTTCATTCCTAGCCAGATAGATTGCGATCCATCGACTCGCCTGAGCTTTTCTCCCCTTTGTACCTTTATCCCCATCCCCATCCTGTAATCTTCCACTTATGGTCGCTACCTTCATTTCTTAGAGGGTGGTTGCATAATTATTTTATAAAAACTAAAGAAAGAAGTTCAAAGGGTTTTGGGGGTCAGTAGGATCCCTTGCAGAATATTTTTTGTTGGGGGTTTGAAACTTTTTAAGGCGTATACATACGATTTACCTATGTCTGTTACCCTTGTGCACTTATTTTGTTCTTATTTTCCATTTCTCTTTTTTTTTTTCTCTTCCCCTCTTCCTTTCCTCATTTTGTAAATGCTTCAAAGACTCTGTTCCTGACCTCTGAGCATCGGTTCTGTTTGTGTAATTAGGCTGCACTCTGTTCCTTCTTTTGAAAAAAAAAAAAAAAAGGTTTTGTTACATTTTTTTTCTCTAAAGAAAATTCATGCTTTAAATAAAAATCCAAAGACATACCCTTCACCACTGGTGCAGAATGAGCAAAAAGGATTCTTTTTACTTGAGAATTTGTTTCTGATTTAAACAAACAAGTCTAAGTTTAAATAAAGAATAAAAAAAGTACCCAGGTTGTTATCTGTGCTTCTTCTGCAAGCAGAGAGACAACTCTTAGTGAGCACCCAGCGCACCCCTAGCAGGTTTCTCTTTCCAAGTTCTCTCCATGGCAGCAGCGGGTGCCGGGCTCAGGGATGCCCAGAGCCCCCCGGCCTCCTCCGGGCACCCGGGCACACCTCGGCCCAGACTTTGAAAGGAAAACTTTGTGCTGCTAAAATGTAGATTTTGGAGATGTAGATGCTTTGCTGTTCCCTTCCGTAACCAAATGCCAACAGAAAAAACCTCCTTCTCCCCCCCGTTTCCTCTGCCCTCAAAAGCGCGAAAGCCTTCTCCCACCATCGTCATCCTCCTCCTGCTTCAAAAGGGAACTTGGAAGACTGTGAATGCAGGTTCCTCCCACCGCCTCCAGCCGCTCCTCCCCGGGCCGAAGCCACTCTCTGCCTCCACCAGAGATTGGAGCATCCGAGAGACGAGCGCGGGTTTCTAGCGGGACACTTATATTTTTATGGAATTTTGGTTTTAGTTCGATGAAAGACTAGATCCTGAACAGTTGTACATATTTCTAGGGTAATGCACATATTCCTTTTTTAATTGTTTTTTAAGTAGTCGATACTAAAGCGCGAACCACCGGATGTTCCTCCCAGGACCCAGCTGTAGCACAAGGTGTCAAAACCGGAACCACGTACCCACGGAGCATTTGCTGTTTTAACAAACTGTTTTCTTTAACAGAAGTTCTTGTATTTCTCCCCGTGTTTGAGATGAACATTTTTTAAATTCTAAAGTTGTACAGTTTTTTGTTTTCCATTATTTTATCTTGTTTGTAATTCTATGAAATATATATATATATATTTTTTGCCATTTAACTGTTGTATGTTACTCTGTCTGTATCATATAGAAATTTTTTTGTTTGTTTTGTTTTGGATTCTCTCTGTGATGCCAGTTCCCAGTTTAACACGAGCTTTATCTGTCCAATTCCTCAAGGTCTCTTTTGGAAATCCTTTTGTTTTGTCTTGTTTCGGTTTTTTAATTATATTGCTTGGTCATAGTGCAATTTCTCTCTCCTCCTTCCCACCCACTAAAAAGTTTTATAAATTCATTTTCTTGTATTTTTTCTAAATGTTTCTAGAGACTTTTCAGTGCGAGGTTGCCTCCTCCCCTTGCCTGGGGCCAATGAGGGGACCCCATGGCCCCACTGGGATCCCCAGCCCTGCCAGCGCCGGCCTCGTGCTCGCAGAGCCCCAACACCCGCCCTGGGGGGCTGCGGGAGCGACGTCAGCACGCGGGAACCCCTGCGTGACCCCCAGCCCACGCGTGGCCTTCCCAGCGAGCAACAGAGAGGGGCCGGGCTGGGCATGAGGAAAACACTTCAAACTTAGCATTGAGCGGGTTTCTTTTTTATTTTTAATAAAAAGCTTTTTTAAGTGGTGAAGATGGCCAAAGTTTCATACAATTGAGAATAAAGAGAGGTGTCAGGGGTGTGTGGGGCCGCCCGGGGCTGGCAGGGGACAAGGGGGGCGGACACAGCCGGCACACTCGCTGAAATATATTTTGCTTTAAGAAAAAATTAAACTTTTAAATGGAAGCAGAAATTGGGGTTGGTTGGTTGGTTGGTTGGTTGGTCGGTTGGTTGGTTGGTTGGTCGGTCAGTTGGTCGGCACTGATACTGCCCACTGTGAAACAAAGCTTTGACTATTTTTTCGTTTTTATTTGGGGGGGCAAGTTTGGGTAGAACAGAAAGCATAAATGAGGTGAAGAGGGTTATGAACAGCCTTTGCAATGTACAAAAACTAGAGCAAGTGAAACCAAAAATGATGTTCTTGGTGTTTTTCTATACTGTAGTCTTGTTAGCTTTTTTGTTACTGTAACAATGCTGATCTCGAACTGTACCAAAATACATGAGACTGACAGAAACAAACCACATGGAACTTTCAAAACTTTAAAAAACTGTCACAAAAGACTTTGTTGTCATAGTTGAGTTGACTGTAGATGGTAATTGAATATACTCCTTTGGAACTATTTCATCACGTATGTTTCCTGCTCATTGTGATACATTAAAAAAAAATGAGCAAAAGCTCTCGTCTCGATGTCCCGCGTGTGCGGTGCCGGGTCCGTGTCGGGTGGGTGTGTGCCACGTGGCACGGTGTGACATGGCATGGCTCGGCTCAGCGGGGCACACGCACTGCCCCACGCAGGTGGGCACCGCCACAGAGCTGTGTGTCTGCACACGTGTCCTCGTGCACCGCTGGTGTGCACACACCAGCACACGTGTGTCCGTGTCCCTCCCCACGTGGGTGTCCAGGTGCCCATCAGGGTGACAGCGTCTGGGCTGATGCTGCACATCCCTGTTCCAGTGGAAGCAGTGAGCCAAGCGGCGCCATCCATACTGTGGCTTTGGGATGCTCTGCGTGTGTAAAGGACGTTACAAGTGCAGTTAAGTTTATGAAATGATTGCAAAAGGATTCTGGGCACGGTGCTGTAATGAATGGTTCAAGGGAAAGTGCAATGCCTTCATGGTCATCCTGAAACCTGTAAACTAAAATTACATCTGTTCCCTTCTGCTGATAAACCGAAAGGAGATGGAGGTAAGTAGGCAAATGGTGACTCCTTGCGCTCCCTCTGCAGCTGGGAGGGAACCCACAGGACCTGCTGAACTGGGAACCCACAGTACACAGTTCTCTTGCCAGAAATTGCCCCTTGCAGCAGAAAATGCTTGAAATTCATTAATAGGGACCACATCCATCCAAAAGGAGTCGCAGGGGCCACCGCTCATCTCTAATTTATAACTGCAGCAGTAAATAATTTACATCCACCATGGCAGGTGAGGCGAGTGTCTGCCCAGTGTGGGTGTCCTCAGTGCTGCCACCAGGACAGCAAGGGGCTTCCTCCCCCACCACGGGAGTAGGGACTGAGCTCCACAGTGTCCAGCAGAGCAGAGGGCATGGGGAGGAAATCTGGCAGCTCCCCAGGGTGCGGAGTGTTCTTTGGTTAACACTTGTTCTGACTCAACCTCCACAAGCCATGAATTACAAAGTCAAGTGGGTCAAAATCGCCAAGCCCCCCGTGCCTCCAGATGCTCTGGGTATATCCAACCCAGCCCCTGCCCAGGAGCAGCCTCAAAAAGGGAGACCCTGTCCTGCAGGTGACCAGGGTGGCAGGGGCAAGTATACCTGGACATGCTGTGGCTCAAGGACTCCAAAACTCACTTCTGGCCAGGCTGCCCAGTCCAGTCCCTGGCTTGGGCACTGTTCTTCTGGCATGAGCCTAAACAGACTGAGATCTGGATTGTCTCTCAGCTGGTCGGGGTTTTTTTAATGGGAAAACTCCATCCTGCCTTTTCCACAGGTGGACAGGACTGCAGTGGTAACGGGGTCACCAGCGTGACCCTCCCACCACCAGTGTTTGCACTGCACTGCGTTAACGTCACTGCTGTTCCTAGACCAGCCGTTTTGTAAGTTTATTATATAACGTTATTTATTCCTGGGTTGAATTCCAGTGTAAAACAGCCACGCTTGAGGAAGTGCCTCGTTAATGTTCAGGAAGGTGTAAATGGCCTCGAGTAGCTGCACAATCTGCAAACTAAAAACCTCTGCGTGAGCCTCCTGCTCAGAGCAGCCCATCCATGGGAATTGTGCAAACCTCTGACAGGAATAAAAAGGTTTTTCCATGCTGTGATTCTGCTAAGAGGAGGCTGGGAGTCATTTTTAATGACCTTTCATTGCCATCACCTCATAGAGATTCAGCTCTCACTAGTGTACTCTTACAGACCAAAAAAATGCATATTTATACAACCAGAGCAGGACCTGCCTTGCCAATGGATTTGGAGCATCATTTCTGCCCGGAAGGTCCCAGGGAGCTCGGCCCTGGCACAGCACGGAGGCTGCAGCAATGTCACTCCTGCAGCTGGGTCCCCGCTGAGCCAGGCAGGGTCCCACACTCACACCTTGACTAAACAGTACTGGGAGGCTGCTGAGAGCTAACGCAGACGGATATGATGGGAAACTGCCACCAGGCCCGGGCTCTTCCAGCAGTGGCAAAGGGTTAACTCCATCAGCACTTAAACACCAATGTGGAGCCGGTTCTCTCCTCCAAGCTCGTTAACAAGGTACACCTGATGATCTAAAGCACTAGAGAGTCATTTTAATTAACGCTCTGCCAGAGGGGATGTGGTGAAGACACTGATTTCACTCCAATGACTTTCTATTTTGGTGTATTGCAGAATCCGTGTGTTAGTCCCCGAGCTGATGTGAGCTAATCCAGCCGCCACTGTGTGGGCACAGCCACCGCTCAGCTCTGCGGGGCAGCTCAGCATCAAGTGCTGGCACCATTCATGGCCCTCAGAGGGCCGTGTGGGGCTGGCTCCAGTGCCTCATCCCCAGCAGGACCCAGCTGGTTGTCCCCAAAGCACCGGCAGGGCACAGGTGGCAACAGGTTGGCAGTACCACAGAAATGACAGACATAGCCCTGCGGCCACAGGGGCCCTTCCACACAGGACCACGGGGCTGAGAGCACCCGTCTCTGCCCAGTGTCCTACCCCAAGGGATGGCGCCGCCCGAGCCATGAAGGAGCCTCAGCCAACAGAGCTCCGGGTCTTCCACGGCCTCTGCGGTGATGGAGGAGAGACTTCACGCTGGGCCCCAGAGAACAGACAGCGGTACCTATAAATGGTATTGTGCTGTTGGTTAGATGGGAGCATGATGTTACTTAATTAATGTTTTAATACCCTAGGCATCTTCTGTGCCGTATAATTCATATCGATTCGGCTGTGAGCATGTTCAGTTAAAAAGACTCTCTTTCCTAAGCAAACTTTCAATTATATTGAATTGTCACAGCAAAAAGGGTCTTTTCTCAGCATGGGGGAGGGGGGCTCTGTGCCAAACCGCTGCTGGCCAGGATGGGCACACACGTGCACACATATACACGTGTACACACACACACGTGCACACGTGCTGCATACATACACATGTGGACACGCACGGTGCCCACACCCTCCTGCCCCAGCACTTCCACCCTCTCTGAGCCACCAGTGCCACCCCAGCATGGCTTGTGGCTGCGGTGGTGGGTCAGTGGGGTTGGCCCCTGCTGCAGCCAACGCACAGAGCTGGGCACACCAGGGAGGTCAAGGGAGGCCAATGCCAAATCAGAATTGGCAGAAAATTATCATTAGGGCAGAGGGAAGGCAAAGCTCCTCTTCCCCCCCAATCACGTTGATATGGTGTGGAATACTGAGTGTTTTGGCAGAACAGCACCTGTTCTTTTTTAAGCAGCAATTCAGTGTCTGTTGAGTCATGCCATGTCCCTCCTGCTCCAGCAGCACCCATGATCAGCGCTCACAGCAGCAGGACAGAGGGACACGGCCTTGCCACGTGTGCTTTGGCCCTGCCATGCACCAGTGAGTGGCAGCTGGAAGGGGTCCGCCTGTGTGCCTGTGGCCAGGAAAGGCCAAGGGGACAGACACAGGAACAAGACCATGAATTGCTTTGCCCCATCCTTGCTGGGCTTTGTGGGGCTGGGACTTATCTCTCGGCAGGCAGGCAATTAGTGGAAGGACACCTGCAAAGGTCCTCCATTCCAGGGCAGGTTTGCTGTGGCACGGAAAGGTCCCTGGCACACACCCAGTGGGGTTGCCCCAATTGCCTTATGGCCTTCCTGCCCAGACTGCGCAAGGCAAAGCAGACCTCGGGGCTCTGCTCCCAGGGAGGCGTGTCCCCTTCTCACAGAGAGGTGGAGACAAGGTGGAAACACATGTTCACACGCTGCCACCGGCCCGCTCCAAAGCGCAGGATCAGGCTCTGTCCCTGACAGTGGCCCCCTCACCCTGTGGGGCTGTGGGGAGGGCGCGGGGTGAGCGGCGGCAAAGCGACCCCGGTTCATCTCTGCGGCGGTGCCTCGGCACCTCCGGGATGGGCTCAGCACACCCCGGCGCCAGGACCTGCGCTCAAGCAGCCCCCAGGGGAGCAGCGCAGAAACGTGATGGCAAAATTTTTAAGGATACATGTTTGCTCTCAGCAACAGAAAAGCACCTTGGCGTTCCGGAAGGATAAAAGGAGCAGAGCCACGGTGTGTCCGCTCAGCCGCGCGTGTCGTGGCAGCGGGGAGCTGCCAGCTCTGTCACCAGCTCCTGCCACGGCGCCGCAGCCCGCGGGGCCACCCCTCGTCCCCCAGCCCTGCTAAGCCTGTCATCCCCACAATGCGGGGAAAAGAAGGCTGCTCCCCCACAGGCTGTCCTCTACCAGAGAGGCTTTATCGAGGATTTCTGTCTGGTTTGTGGTTTGGTTTTTTTTTTTTAATAATGAGGCAAAGATAAAAATTCTGTATTTTCATTACTCCCCATTTTCACAGCCCGCTGAACAAAAACACAAAGCGCTTCTCCCGCTGCCCCTTGCTCCCCGGCCCTGCCTCTTTCTCCCATGGAGTTCAATTAAAGAAAGGCGAAAATTGAAGCTGTTGTACGCAAGGCGATTGCAACATGCATATTTGATTTTTATGATGGATCTAAATTGCTGAATAAGGCCGTGGAACAAAGGGAGACTGCGGCTTCCTGCCCATCACAGCCAGGCAGCCACTGCAGAACAAAAGCGCCAGCCATTAGGGGCTCAGCGGGGAGACACATTATATAAATGACTTTGTTTCTCTGCCCCTTCCCCCCCACGGGGGCTCGGACGGGGCTGGGGGCTGCTGATTCCACATCCCGGGGAGAGCAGGCGGCGGACGCGGAGCCTTCATTGAGGCACAGGGCGGCTGCGGGAGCCCAGCGTGCCCAGCACACGCGGCGGCCACGCCGAGGCCGGGGCCAGCCTGACCCCCGGCTCCTGCCCCTGGCATGATGCAGGTGAGCCGGCATTGCCGGGGTTGGGGTACAGACCCCTGCCTCCTTGCCACTGGTTGGTTTGGAGGAGCTGCCATCAGACCAAGGTGGCCCTCGCGCAAAGGGAATGCCCCTCGGGCATCTGGTGACACATCCTTTGACAGCACCCTTTGCAGCCCAGGCTGTGTGGCAAGTGACACTCAGGAGTTGGGGCAGCAGCAGCACCATGCGAGGACACCTGGGAAAGGCCAGCCCGGCCTGCCCCGATGGCCCCACTGACATCCTCGCTGTGGGAAGCAGGGCCCACAGCCCACCAAGCCAGGGGTGCTGGGCACTAGGAGCCAGGGGTCTGCACCCATGGGGACCTGCGGCTTTGCTCCCTGCTCGCAGGACCTGCTGGCTGTGTTCAGGGAAAGGTGTTTGTCAGAGAGGCTTCGGGCAGAAGATCTGTGATTCCTCAGTCTGCAACGGAAGGTGCTTGACAAGGGTGGGATCTGGTTAGGATCAGACCAGGTCGGCAGTGGGTTTCCCCACTGCAGCAGAGTGCTGGGCCATGCTTCATGGACAGTGTTTCTGCACCAGGTGTGCACTGACACTCTTTGGTGGTGTGGAGGCAACCCTCCACAATGTGCCTGAGTGATGGGTATTGCCAAGATGTCCCTGTGTCCTGGCACAGCCCCCAGCTGTCCACAGCTGCAATGCCTGTGCACAGTGGGCACGTGGCTGCTTCTCACGCCTGTCCCACTTCAGCGTGATCCCAGGGTGCCCTGGAAGGATCCCATCCCCAGCCTGTGCATCATGGCCACCAGCTGTGGAACACCCACTCAAGCCAAGGCAGACACAAGAGGATACAGCAAATGGCTCCCCGAGTCCTGTGGGCACACCAGAGCCTGGCCTATGTCGTGCTGGTGTCCCTGAGGACTCGGGAATGGCACTGCCCAGATGAAGGGGACAGGCTCAGGGCTTGGCTGGCGCTGGCCTTCATCCAGCTGTGTGAGCTGCCCTGGCCATGCCGGGGGGGGCCGAGGGCTGCTCCAGCTCATCCCCTTCTGCTGAAAATGTGACGAATCGCTGGAGAAAAACAACCAGCCAGACTGAACACACGCTTTCATTCCCTAATGCATCTCTGAGGTCCTCTGCCCGGCATCTCCCCCTCTGTGCTGCACCGTGAATTGCATCCTTCAGGAATAGTGTCCTAAAGGATCTTCCCAACCCCCTCCCTGTGCTCTGTAGAGTGGGAAGGCATGTGGCATGTGCCACCTTGCCAGTGGCAATGGCCGTGCCAGGCAGCCAGTGTTCTGGGGGGCAGTAGGCACTGAGAGCCCACAGCCCCATTTCAACCCACCACAGCCTCAAGAGCCCACCACAGCCCCACAACCCACCCACCACAGCCCCAAGAACCCACCACAGCCCCACATCCCACCATCCACAGCACTGTTCACCACTACCTGCTACCGACTAAGTGGCTGGAGGGGACTGTGCCAAGGTTTTGCTGGGAGAGCCTTGGCAAGACACACAGTAAGGGAACAGGGCACCTCGGGAAGATGTCCCAGGTGGAATCCTGGGCTGGCTTGGGAGGAGGTGCAGTTGTGGGGGAGGCTGTGAAAAAGCTGGGAGCAGCCTGAGAGCTGGCAAGGATGTGTTCAGCTCTTTAAAGTTTGATTTCCATGACCTTTTTACTGCTGGCTGCTGCTCCCCTGGTGCCACTCCCAGCACTGACTGGGGCAGGTTGTGTTTTCCCTGCTAAGGAGCTAAACTGAGATGCTGTGTGTAAGAAATGGGAAGTGACAAGATATGACCGAAGCATTGGAAATCAATCCAAACTAAATGTGCTTCTTAACTATAAGTGAACAGTTGAAAACAATCCTCTTTTATAGCCATGGAGATAAATACTCTGTTTTTATTAGGAAAAAATTGCTTTGGACTGAATAAAGTCGTTTGATTAACAAGTCAAAGCAGATGGTTTATTGATGTTTCAGAAAGGAGTTTACAAGGTCTAGTGAAAAAAGAGCCCCAGCTCTGAATTAACAAATTACCCGGGTATGTGGGACATTGACAGTTCACTGCTAATAGATTTATGGGCTGCTGCTTGGGTGTTTCATCCCCATTTGGTTTATTATGATAAAATATTGGGGCAGGGGTAACCTATAGCCTCCCTGCAATATACTGTATCGACCCCTGACCCTGGGAGCCTGACAGCAAACCTATATATTAGATTCTTAATTTGTCTTAATCTAACAGGATCGGCCTCCGTGCTGTAATTATTTTCCAAAGGCGATGGTGTGAGTGTGTGTGAGCACTGCAGGTGAAGGTGGATCACTCTGTGTATTGCACTGGACATACAGTTCAACTGCTGAGGACTGAAGAGATCACAGCAGGAATGAGGCAGGAGCATCAGTGTCCCGTGAAGCAGGACATGACATTGAGAAATAACAAAATTCCCAGGTGCTGTAAATTAACCCCATAAACCAATTTATGGGAAGGCCCTGGCAGCACCTGGAAATACTCAACGATTGTGGCTGGCAATGTGGGGACTTGAAGAAATGGGGTCACAGAGCTGATCCTTTTTCTATAAACTTATGGAACTTAAGGCAAGAGCCTTGAAGCCCATGGACATGGCTTCCCACCAGACCGCCGTGTCCTGCAGGTGGGCAGAGGGACCATGGCTGACACAGGCAGCTTTGAATCCACAGCAGCTGAGGCTGTGCGTGTGACATTTCAGGATTCAAATGCAGTAATTGCATGCTCCTGTGTCAGAGCAGCAGTGTAAACCAACAGCTCTGGTATGGGCACTGTCACCTGTCCCCCTCGGGGGTAACCACTGGCTGTAGTTACAGGCTGGCCTCAGCACTCAGAGCAGTGGAATCAGGGAGGCTCTGCTCATCCCTGTTCTCAGGTAACAGCTACTGACCCCTGAGATGATGTGCAGGTTTCCACCACCCTCAGCCCCAAATAACACACCATGGAGGCAGCACCAGCCGTGCCACCGTGGCCTGGGTGCAGCATGGGGCTCAGCCCTGCCAGGCAAAAGGCTGGAGAAGCAGGAGACGGTCTCCAAACTTGCCTCCATTGCTGAAGCAATCACTTCTGAGGAGCTTGTGTGAAACCTTTGCTTCTTCCTCCTACTTTTTAAACATCACCTCCTAAGGGCACCGGAGCAGCAATTACTAAACATCAGAAGTCAAGCAGGTAAGGCAAAGGCTGACTTGGCTGAGCAGGGATCTTCTCTTGGAAATAAGGTGGAAAAGGTGGAAGGTGTATGCCCAGTGAAAGCAAGGTCAAATGGCATGAGAAGAATACCGAGATGCTGCTCACCACTGTAGGGAGAAAATTTGTGTGGCCAAAGCTGCCAGAAATGTGGGGGAGAATAAAAAGATTTTTTTTCAAATATATCAGTGGCAATAGGCAGTGTAGAAATAACATCAGCAGTAATAACATCAGTAGAAATAACAGGATGAAGCTGGTCATCTCATAAACTGGGACAGAGACAAGACAGAGGTGTTTAATGCTTTCTTTGCCTCTGTCTTCAACACAGATGACGGATCAAGGGGTTCTCAGTGCCCTGAACTGGAGGACTATTACTGTGAGAATGGTCAACTCCCAGCTGACCTTGAGGAGGAGCAGGCACTGATCTCGCTCTCTGTGACCAATGACAGGACCCAAGGGAACAGCTGGAGCTGTGGCAGGGGAGGTTTAGGCTGAATATTAGAAAAAGGTTCTTCATTCAGAAGGTGGTTGGGCACTGGAACAGGCTCCTCAGGGAAGTGGTCACAGCTAACAGAGCTCAGTAGGCATTTGGACAACACTCTCAGGCACATGATGTGATTCTGGAGGTGTCTTGCACAGGGCCAGAGTTGGGCTTAGGGATCCTGATGGATCCGTTTAACTCAGCATATTCTGTGATTCTGACACTCTTATTCCTTCTCTTCATTACTGTGTCAGCTCACACACAGCAGCTCTGGTGGCTGAGTGCACTCACTCACCTGAGCTGCCACAGCTGCTCCTTCAGAGAGATGATGAGGGCATGCTGTACCTTGGGACTTCCCTTTTTTTGTGCCCAAGGGGTGTAGTTGTGGTGCCTGGGTTTAGAATCAGAGATGCCCTGGCAGACCACGCCATGGTCCGTGCCTGCTCCCCTGCTCTGAGCCTACCAGGCACCGTCCTATCCATCCCACCAGGCTGGGGTAGAGGCAGGGTTGACCCCAAAAACAGCCGCAGGGCGCTACGGGGCAGACGCTCCGGAGCCAGGGGCTGTCCTAATCCCCCGCCCCAGCGGGCTCGGCAGTGTCTGTGCGCGCCCGAGGATGACGCGGTGATGAATGAGGAACAAATGTGTCTTTTATTGCTTCCAGCGCACACAGGCGTTTTCTCTCTCTCTTTTAGAGGGTCTGTCAGACCACTGGAAACAGGAACTCCCATGATTTGTTCTGCAGCCATTTCCCTTTCTCTTCTGTAATAGGATCTGCAGAAATGATTTAAAGAGCTGAAGGCAATTTAGTGTCTTCTTTACCTCTCTCCCCACACTTCCTATGAGTTCACCAGGTACCCTCTAGATGAACTAATCCTACTGCAAAATATTATTTCTGTGCTTTATTCCTCTAATTAATTAACTGTCTGCAGCTTTATTTACCAGGTTCTGGATTAACTCTGAGACCAGTGACTATCCAGAGCTGCTGCTTGCTCCAGCGCTGTCTGTTTATCTTTTCTTTGTAGAGGAGGGGTTCCAATATATACAAACCGTCCCGAGGCTTAGCAGATATTCCAGGGAATCACAGGACTGTATCTCATCTTCTCCAGTAATTAGTTACTGTCTCACACCTCAGAGGAATCACAGCAAACTTTCTTCCAATGTGCCATTGCTCCCCAGGAAGCAGAAGGAAAATGAAAATATCATTTTAATATTTTAATAGTTGACATTACAATTTTAATCTCATCCCAAATGCAAGAGCACTGGAGTGGGCACCTTCTTGCTCTCTACAGCTACCTGACAGGAGGCTGGAGACAGGCGGGGATTGGTCTCTTCTCCCAGCTAACAAGTGACAGGACAAGAGGAAATGGCCTTAAGTTGAGCCAGGGGAGGTTCAGTTGGATATTAGGGATTTTTTTTTCACAGAAAGGCTTGTAAAGCCCTGGCACAGTCTGCCCAGAGAGGCTGTGGAATCACCATCCATGGAAGTGTTCAAAAAACATATGGATGTGGCATTTGGGGACTTGGTTTAGTGGTCAACATGATAGTGGTGCTGGACTAATAGTTGGACTTGGTGACCTTAAAGGTCTTTTCCAACCTTAATAATGCTATGATTCTAAGCTGTCATAGCTGTGAGCACAAACGGGTGCCACAAATGGGCTCCACCTGTAACCTCTTAAGGGACTGCTCAGCTCCAGCACGTCTAGGCATCCTTTCCACAGCAGGGTTACCACCACCAGTGAGTTTGTGTACCCAGCACTCTTTAATGGGGAGTGAAGGCCCATGGAGTGTGCACAAGGGAGCAGCCAGCTCCAGAGTTTTCTCTCCAACTCCTCTAGCACTCTTGGGAGTTCTGCATCCTCCCTCCCTGCTCTCCTGGCCACAGGTGCCACTGTGGCTACTCAGCCTGGCCTCTGGGCTCAGCCATGCCACAGTGGGAGAGGCTCCATTGGCTCCAGAGCAGGAGGAGCTTTGCTACTGGAGCCGCTCTTGGAGGGCTCAGGTTTAACAAGGGTTCCCAGCACATGCCTTGGATACAGCCCTGGGGCTGTACAAAGACGTTCTGCCTCCCACCTTGGCTGACTGAGTAGTGACAGTCAGGGCTTGGAGTGCCCCTCATGGCCTGTCAGCACCACCTCTGCCCTGCTTGGGGTTGGACCAGCAGGTCTCCACACCTGCAGGATCATTGTGCCTGGTGAGGGGACACTGTAACAGTGAGTGATGCACCTCATGGCACAGAGCCAGCACTGTGTGTCGCTGATGGCTGCGGGCACCTGGGTTTGTGCTTCTGGCTCACACCTCTATCTGGCAGCTGTGGTTCTGCAGGGCTCTTCCAGATGAGTCCCTGGCAGGCTGGTAGAGGCACATCTCCTCATGACAACCTGCTGGATGATTCTCTCCAGGAAAGATAGTTTTGATGCATTGTCCTGGCATCCTGCCACCTGTCCTTGGTTGGGGTCTATTTTATTAACATTGCCAAGACGGCAAGTCTAACAGGATGGGAAGGGAACTCTTCCCTCAATTCACTGACTGGAGCAAATCAGCTTACAAGGAAGCAATTTCAGTTTGAGGCCTTGGCTCGATTCCAAACTAGGATGGGTCTTAGTATATTAGCCATAATAAAATAGAGTTGGCCTCTGCGGGGTCCCTCACACCCCTGCTCAGACACCAGGGCTTTGACACCAGCAGAGTGGAGCAAAGCACACCTGGCGTGCATTCCTGCAGACTGGAGGAATTCATGTGTCCTTGAAAGGGGAAAAAAGGGATCTTCCCCAATGAAGGCATCAGCTACATCAACCAGCAGCAGATGTCCTCAAGTGTAAGGTCAGTAAACACAGTCCTAATTTCATACACCTATGAGTGGTGAATCAAAGCCAAATTACATAAAGGCACGTGTTGGTGTGGATGACTGCTGCTCCTAATTTCAAATTTTTTACCCATGCAGATTTCAGCTGAAGGAATACTAAGAGAAAAAAGGTCTAAATATATTTTCAAGATAGAAAAGTTTCTGGTTAGAAAATTGTTAAAAAGTTATGAGAGATGGGGAAAGAGTTGTAGTGGAAATTCTGAGGAAATATGGTTGTAATGTGCCCAGCAGTGACCATAATTGGGCTCTGGCCCCCACAAAACCCTGGTTCTCTTGCTGTCTCCCTGGATTTCACATATTTAAATGATACCTTGTTCTGGTAAAAGAATCTGGAACTGGACTTCCATCCCCAACACCATCTCACAGTTACCCCATTCATGCCATCTGGTATTTGATCTATATACATGGCTGCGAGAGTATTTTATGTTTGAGCTCTGTTACATTTTTCATGTGATGGTCCATTGCACCTGAGGCTTGGCCTTATGCTGAGTTAGACAAAAACAAGTTAGAAGTTTCTCCTGTAGTAGGCAGTGTTTTGTTATTTCCTAAGCATCTCCTATGCCTGAGGCGAGTAAGATTAGGGGAGGATTACTGTCCATGCGCGCATAGCTTAGAAAGCTGCTTTGATTACAAAGCCCAAAAAAAGGATATTAAATTTTTATTACAAAAATATTTGTTTTACTTAAATCCTCTTCAAACAGCAGACTAAGTTCCAAGCATTCTCTCTCTCTGCGGTCACAATCCAGTTTCAAGAAGGGAGAAGTGAATTTCCAGTGCTGTTTTCCTCCTGGAGATCACAGCCTGGAGCTTTGCCTTGCACTGTTTCCCAGACCTATCACTGTGAGCAGGGCCTGGACAAGCTGAACTCCATCCTGCCAACAAGGAGTGAGCGCTGTGAGAAACAGCAGCTCCCTGTCATTATTTACACCTTTAGGGTTTCAGTGAGCTCAGTTCTCTCCCTGCTTCTCCATCCAGTGTCAGGGCAGCCAGGCAGTTCCTTGCTACTATGATTTACCATTTGTCTGTGCATTTGTAATTTTTTTCTTATTTTTTGCCTACAGCAATTTGGTTTCTAAATTGTCTCATGAACAGATGTATGAGTCATGCAGGTTTCCCAACTCCAAAGCTTGGCTTATGCTTTCCCTGTGCTAATGACACCTCTTTCAACAACCTTTCTATTTCTCAAACTGGCTGCTTCCCTTACATGGGAGAGCAAGCCATCTCCAGCATCTCCTGGGTTTGGAGGCTTCCTCTGTGTCAAGTCAGGTCTGTGTGTGCCTCAGAGGCAGCAGCAACTCCTTCAGCGGCTTGTAACACACATAAATCAAGGTCTAGCTTCGATGGCTTTGGCGAGGTTACAGCTGTGACTGGAACGCTGGCGAGTCGATGGAAGCAGGGCCTGGGGCTGCCCTGAGGGACAGCGCAGGTCAGTGATATTCGACCCGAGCCCCCCAAACCATTGTGTAATCACTGAGTGGCTTCTCTGCGTGACAGAGGACAGGAGCCTCGCTCTCTGCGGGGTTGGCCGGGAGCAGCACCGCTGCTGGGGTCCGGAGATGCCGAACGCACAGCGGGCCGGGCCGAGCCGGCTCTGGCGCGGGGCCCGGGGGGTCCCTGTCCCGTCCCGCGGTGTCCCCTCGTCCCCATGGCAACGCGCCTCCTCGCTCCGGGCGGGATGGCCAATTGGCGCCACGCACGGGCGGGAGGCTGAGCTGCTATTGGGTCATTCTTACGTCCATCAACGTCTTCAGAGACCGAGGGGCTCGTGAGGCCTTCCGTGTGCGCGGGCGGCCCCGCCCCCGCCCTTGGCGAGTGTTGATTGGTCCTTTTGGGGGCGGGGCTTTGTCTCCCCCGCCTCAGGATTGGGCGAGGGCACGGTCAGTACGGGGCGGGGCGGGAGGACGGGCTGGCGGGCGCGTTCGAACGGCGGGAGGGGCTCGTGGTTCGGGGTTCGCGTTCTCCGGTCACCGGCTCCGGGCGCCGCGAGGCCCGGGAGAACGCCCCGCGCTGGCGGCAGGTGCGCTGTGCCCCTCGTGCAGCCCAGGCTTCCCCTCTGCCTCCCGCTGCCCCCGGCATCCCTCCTGTCCCGGGAGGGCGGCGGGAGGCAGAGCTCCTCTCCCGTGCCGCCCACTCCCAGTCCAGGACAGGCCGCGCTCCCGCCGGCTCCTCCGTTGCCGTTCCGGGAGAAGTGATGGGACAGGCTCCGCGTTGCAGGGTCCTGAAAAAAACGGGCACCTGCCAAACTGCGGACCAGGTTAGTGCTCGGGAGGATCCCATATGTCCAAGCAGTTCCCTGAACTCTTTGTAGGGAAGAGTGGTGGGCTGAGAGGCAAAGCTCAGCAAGCCGCTGTGGAGATCGTCACAGTGGTCATTGGGTTTAACACCTGGGTGCAAAACTTTCTCTAGGCAGGTTATTCTGCAAAAACTTTGGGATACATCATCCGGTCTGATTCCTTGCTGAAAAGGGGGATGAAATGCTTCTATATATTTTCTGACAAATTATTCCAAACCTGGTATTAAAAGCCTTCAGGGATGGAGATTTAAAGTGAAACATCGAGCTGATAGAAGCTGAAGTGCTCAATGTGTCGAGTTCCTGTTTATGTTGGTCCTGTTTGACCTCCTTAATTCAAAACCTGAGTTTATTTCTACATCACTGATGAGAGAGAGAAATAGGGAGTTGCTTTTACTGAATCAGGCTCTAGGGGAAAAAAGACAGGAACAGCTCTCCTATGGTGCCACAGCATTTATTGCACAGAATTTAGCGTAGGTTAATTAGTTGCTACCACAAAATCCAGGTTTTCTTAGTTGTCATACTTCAGGTAACCTAGAAATCATCTGTTTGTTTAAGAACCCCCAAACATGTGCTTGAATGTGTATTTACTCTTTTGACTGCAACAACGAAGAAGCAACTCTGAACTCTCTGGTAGGTGATAGTGAGAAATATGATAACTGATAACTATGAAATTCTGATTCTGACCAGTTTTGGTCTGGGTTATCAGTTGGACCATGTGGCACAGCTCTGGTCTTGGGGTGTGACCTCTCTGTGTCTGACTGTATGTTTAATAACGAATGCAGGGGAGATGTGAGCACTGTTGACTTCTTGATGTTCTGACTGAGGCAATGGCATCTTCTGGAGCATAAATTGTATTGTTTGAGCTGAATTTATGTATGCTTATAAAAATTATGTAAAATAAAAAAATTCTCTTTGATTTGAAATTCTAGATGTGACTGAGGAGACTCACTGCAGTATCTCATAACTGGAAGTCAGAAGGGCAAGGCTGCTTCTGAACAGGTAAGAGACAAGCAGCCCCTTAAACTTTTCTTAACTGTAATTAATTTCACTCCAGCTTTTGATTTTAGAACCTCAATTTTTTTCTGTCTCCTCTTTCTAGTCAGTTTTCTTGTCTTTGATTTACAATTTTACCTTATGTTTTATTGGAATTGTTGTTTTATCTGTTTATACTGATGGCTTTACACTTTCAGAAGTAGCTGAGAAGACCTTGCTATTATTCCTTAGAATTTCAGATAGTGAAATAAAGCTCTTTTGCTGCTGCCACTGCTCAGTTAACAGTAATGATTAAATCCCATAAATATTCTCTTATCCTTGATGGGAAAAGCCTTGAAGGTAGGTTGACAGAAAGCATTCTCTTTCCTGTTGATATTTGTAACTAAAATCAGGCTGTAAAGTGCTGAATGCATCCAGAAAGCCCATGCTGGTCTTCCATTCAAGCAGAGCAAATGCAATCACCAGTGCTGTCACCCTTTGAAGGGTTGAAGCACTTGAAAAGAACTGGATGATTTGTAGATGGATTCTGACCAGGCCTCAGTGTTAGCAAAGGGCAGGTGGCACTTCTTCCCATTTCTGAAAATCAAACCCATTTTGTGGAATTCATCCCACTCTCATTCCTCAGTCAGTGCTGATTTGGGGTAAGTGTGATCATTGGTGTGGAAAACAAAGAGCCAGATCAGATCCTAGTGATAGAATCCCACTTTGGAAAGCTAGAATATTTGTTGTGTTTATGAGAGGTATTTCTTGGGGGAAATGTGTGGGAAAATAGCTCTTGTAGAATTGATGAGAAGTTTGGCTTAATTTTTGTGTCACTTCACTTGTATGTATTTGGGTGTAGCAGAGCTGGGGAGAATGGAAGAAACTCTGCCTTTATACAGGCACAAAACCCAGTGGCTGTCTCTTGGCCAGTGTTCCTGATTTTCCAGTAAGCTGTGTGCTGCACGGAGGTGTAGAACCCTAATGGCTTGTTGTATGCCATTAAAAGGTATTGTACACTCATAAAAGAATGACATTTTGATCAATGCTGCTAAAAGAATTACTGTCTTGACACAGAAAAGCTTTCCTGCTGCAAGTTTAAAAATATGCCTTTAAAAGCTTTTTATTGAATACCTTTGCATCCCTCAGAAATGTGCTATTTTGGCACAGGGCTGCTCTGAAGTAACTCCATGTTGTAACCTGAATGCAAGACCTCGTGTTTACCATCAGCAGGGAGTGAGGCAAGGCAGGTGTATTCACTTACCTACTGTCATGGGGACAAAGAAAAGCACCTTGAGCTGCCTGTATGCAGGCTAAAAATACAACCCCCTCATTTCTAGAGTCCCAAAACACTTGAAAGCTTTTTAGTTTTGTTTTGCCATTGATTCCTCTCTGTCCCTCCAGCTTTCTTTTGAGTGTCCCTTTGAAGCTGTACATTGATGGTGGAGGCAGGTAGGTGGCAGGTAGGGAAACCACAAATGTCTCCACTGCAGCTGGGTCCTGGCTTGTGGTCAGGTGGGCTCTGCTGGGAGAAACTTGGCTTGGAGCTGTCTAAGCTGGTTCTGTAGTGTAATACTTCTTGTGGCAGAAATCTCCCCTTAGTGTGGTTAAAAGAGCTTGTGTTAGAGCTCTTGATTAATCACAGCTGCTGAAGAGGTGTTGTACCTGGCTTGGTCAAGGCCAGAATCACAGCTGGGCTGTTCCACACGGCTGTGGCTGACAGGTGGGAACCCAAGAACCGGGAATTGGGAGGTAGGGCTGTAATTCCTCAGCTCTGTCGTGCTCCTTACGTGTTCTCGTGCACTTCTTATGTTCCTTGAGCTTTCGTGTTTCAGGCTTTGAGTCGTTCAGCTGCATGTGATGATCTAAATACAACTTGATATAAAGGGAGAGGGATTACCTGAAGGAGCGTGATGTATGAGTTTTGATGTAAAGAGATCCAGAATAAATTGTTCTGCAGGCTTTTTCTTCCTCTCCTTTCTATATGTTTATGGCCAGAACAAAGCAGCAGATGTTCTGGGTGCATTTGGTGTGTGTCAAGTCCTGTTGTGGGACTCTCAGTGGCTGGGGGGATCTCAGAACGCTTGCTAAGAGGTTTTGTAACAGGTGAGTGAGATCACAGCATTACCTGGCATTTCTACACCTCAGAAAAAAACTGTGATATGTAGTGGGATTTCATTGCTGAAGAAAGCAAAATGTTTAGTTGCACCAGGTGTGAGTAGCTCCCTTCAAGTTTAGCTTTTCAAGATATGAGAGTTCCTTCAGGAAAAGGAAATATTAATGCTCTGCATGATCTGCAAAGACAAGGTATGAAAGGAAGAAGCAGGAGAGCTTGAACGTTTGTTATTGACACATGAGGATATTCCTCAGAGACCTGTCAGTAGACTTGCCATCCATCATATTTCCTTCCTAATTGTCTCTCATATACCTGAGTTTTGTCCAATTTGACCTTCAAGGAACGCATGAGATGCCCAAATGCTTCCTTACCTCTGTTTCAATCAAACTGTTGGCAGCTTCCGAGGGGAGGTGTTGGTTTTGCTCTTCTAATATGTGAGTTTCTGTCACCAGCTGCTGTCGACTGTTTTCCAAAGCCTCACTTGTGTAGTTTTAGCTTTGGAGGAAATTTGAAAGCAAAATTATCTTCATGGTCCTATTTACCCACAGTATCTCCCTGAAGTCCCTACAAATGTTTTTCTGCAGTGACCTTTCAGATTACCTGCTTTCAAGAGAGGCTGCCAGCCTGGAAGTGGGGCTTAGGCATGTTTTCTTACATTTAGCTATATTAAAAACAGTGATCTTTTCTCCACTCTTCTTTACCTGGCAAACTAAATGGCTTTCTACCACTGATCCTTGTTTTCATGACTCTAATCTGTAAATTTGTTCAGTAATCATCTTGTGCTTTTTTCCAGAGTACAGACAAAACTGCTGCATAACATAAGGTCATCTCTTGAGGGTGGGATAAAAGAAACCGTTTTCTTTTGTGTTGATATTTAATTGATATAAGCTGGAAACATTTATTTAGTGTTTGGCCTCATCTGCAATTACATTCTGGGGCCTATCAGTCTCTAGCCCACTTGATGTGTCATGTTGATTTTGAGTTTCTTAATCAAATGTCATTTTGCATCAAGTCAACTGCCTTACAAAAACCTGCTATATCTGTGCTATTAATTAGCAATAAACTTTTAATTAAAAATCATGCTTAGTGCAAGAATATATTTTCTGTAAACTTATGTCGTTAATGTTATATTATCCTCTCCATTTTGTTCTAGCCAGGGTCTTGTATTGGCTATTCTGTTGCTTTGAGATCAGTGTCACACAGACAAGATTATAGCTACTCAAGTCACCAGATTTAAAAAAAACACAACCTCTTATTGTTTCCCTCTGCCCTCTCAAATAGCCTGTGTTTTCCAAAGGATACTAAAAAGGAGCATTAATGGTCCAAACAGCTTCTCAGACAAGCTCTTTCTTCTAATCACCATGGAAATCGAAACCTAGATCTTAACCCTTTCCCATCTGACCTAGTTCAAGCCACTCACTCAAGTTATAAATGTCCTAGCAGAGTCATGATTTCCTGTGAGACTTCAGCTTGCAGGAATCCTTTCTCAGGATGGTGGTTCCTAGAGGTCCCCTGCTCAACTGCTAGCAATGGCACTAAACGGGTGATTGTGACCTCAAAGGCCTTTGTCACTGGTTTGGGCAGCCAGGATTAGATCAAGGTAGGACAGAAGCTGAGGGTCTAAATCTCTTTGGGTTATTATTTCAGGTGAACTACATGGCTTTGGCTTATAATTGATTAAAATTTGATGTTAATCTTTGCAGCCATGAAATAGGGAAATTCAACAAACTTTTACAACTAACCCCAAATCTATAGAAATTGGTCCTGTGGGTGCAGTATTGCCACCAAGCCATTCAGCGTAGAGGCCAGTTGTGTGATGTGATCATAGAGTTCTTGGATGTCAGATGGATTGAATTGCTATAAGAACTGGTGGGAGCATATCTTTGGGCAGCAGAAACAGGGAATCTGCTCTTTTTTTTATAATGACTTTTTCGAAATCAAACCTCTGTGTCTCATGTTTGTGGCTGGCTTCCTATGGGCATGTGGATAAACCAGGTCAGTTTGCTCACTTGATGTGCATAGAAAAGTGTGAAAAGAATGAAATGAGAGCAATAACTGAAGGCTGTGTATTACAGTGAGAGGAAAAAAGGGGGGCATAGAGGAAAGTGGTGCCTGTTTGTGGAAATATTTATGAAAAAATTGATAATTGGAAAATAAGATGGGACTATCTCTTGGGAAGAAACAGATCAATAAAATCAGTAAGATCAGACTAGGAAGGTGTGTGTTTTGTTACTTTTTGGAGTCATGAGAAACACCTTTGTACTTGTGAAAAGGGCATGTCCTGAATTCTGAAATTATATTGTACTGAAGTTTTTGGACAGTAAATCAACTACTAGCTCAAAGTGTGGTTTACTTTTAAGTCTGGAATTTGGGTTGCAGTACATTTCCTCATTCTGGGCCTGAGGAGCAGCGTGCATGTGGCTGAGGGAGTAACGTGCTGAAAAGAGCTCTGGCTCATTCTGCTCTTCTTGTGTTTTTAGCAGGGCAGGTTGTAGGATGTTTTCTTTGTAGCTCTAGTGTTTGGGCTACAGGGATTTAAAATCTTTCAGAGGAAAAAAAGATAGCTTCAAATTCAGCTCAGAGTCTGATATTTGTTTTATTAGTGGAAATCTTTGTCTCCTGTGTTTTCCCCGTTCTAGATAACCTTTTCTTGTCATCTAAGAAATTAATTTCTTTGTTGGACTCATTGCAAGTAAACTTGATAGCAGGAGTGCTGTTATTGAGGCAGCTTACACAGTGATTTGCTAAGTACAGCCTCTTCATATAATGTGAAGCACAAGTCGATTTATTGACCACCACTGGGATTTCAGGAACTGTTGAACTACCTGGTTTTTATCCTTCTCTCATAAAATTTGCTATTGAATGTCTTTTTTCTGGTACCTGCTTGGAGAGGATTCTCTTTGATATGCAGTAGTACAAGTGCATCAATCCTACTTGTTTCTGTGCTGTAGAGTTTGGCTTTTTAATGAAGTGTCTATAGGGTCATTTAGGGTACCTTACATGACATCAGACTCTTGAAGGTTTTTCTAAAATACTTTCCTGTGCCAGGAGGACACTAATGCTTCTCAGCTGTGACAACCAGGTCCGTGGCTATGCTGCCATTGGCATAGAGCATATCCCAGTGACAGCAATGCACTGCAGATAGGCCAGCTCTGCTCTGAGCACAAGATTGCTCTTCTTGCAGTACATCTCCTCTGTCAAATATAATCCACTGCTTCTCTGGAATGCTAAGGAGTTATTAAGTATATAATTAGATTAGTTGGTGCTATTTGCTGTATATTCATAATGCTTTTTTCCAACTTTCTGCAAGCGCTTCTCTAAGCAAGGTGTATGTTAGGAAGGAAAATTGTTGTGTCTGGTAATCTGTAAAAACAGTTTTAAAAATAGAATCCAAGTGAACTGCACAAGTGGATTATTGATTCTCGAGGATGTGGAGAGAATGCTTTCTGTGAAGTCCCTTCATTGCTTCAGAGTCTGCACCAATGTCAGGAGGCTTGGGTGGGGTGATGTTTGTTTAAATAACAGACACTAATAGGTAAATCATTGCTCTTCATCTCCTGGATTTCTGACAACTCTTCCCAGCCACTGTTGCAGACAGGATGTCAGAGCTGGGGTACTTGAAGTGGAACTGGATACTTAGAAGTTATGGTGTGCGGTGGTGAAGGCCTCGGCACATTTGTGTTCCATGAGCGATGGTGCTGTGCCATGTTGTGTGACCAGACTGCCTGGGACTGGGACTGGTGCTAAACTGTCCACACTGCTTCTACAGGCATCAAAAGGGAAGAGGGAAGGGAAGGCAGAAGAGAACAGTTATTAGAGTGCGTTAGATTATTGCAACCAGCTAAAGGGGACAGTGTTGTGTTTGAACCCTGATGCTGTGCCCAGAGCTGCAACATCTACCAGCCCAGTGTTCAGAGGGGCTAATCCCATCCAGTTATGTACTGTGGTTAAAACCGCTTATTTTTGTTACTATTTATGCAGACATTAAATGACAGGAACAAAAATAGTATTTTCCAGACTCCCTCTTTGTTTGCTTCAATCTTGTATTTATTTTGGAGCAGCACCTTAGTAGTCCTAATTAACCTGAATGCTGGATTGTGAGAGATCCTTTTGATTTGACTGGTCCCAGAATTATTTTATTTTGCTGTTAACTGCAGATTAACAAGCCTCAAAGGGGTGCACAAACTTGCTATTGGAAAATAGCTTGTGCCAGGTGCATGGTTATCAAGCCCACGGCCAGCTTGGTTTTATTTCCAAGACAGCTTCTCCATCTGTGGTGCAGAGGAAGCCCCGATGCCCAGGGGTGAAAGCCGGGCCATCACTCTGCCCCCGCAGCTCAACCTCATCTTCCGTGCGGAGCGTCCAGCTGTGTACCCGGCTGTTCCCTCGGAGCCCAGCCCAGTGTGCTTCCCTCGGGCTTTGTCAGGGCTGTCCTCTTGGAGACTGACATGAGGAATAGTCTCCGACACTATTGGCAAGTGGCTTTCACGCTCTGTGGCAGATCTAATGAGCTACAGCTGCCTGGTGAAATCCTGCTTCTGATCCACTGAAAGGGCTCCCAAAGGCTCTGCTTGGATTTGCAGACTTTATTTTTTTTTTTTTCTCTCTTTTGGAAGTGGATGGAGAAAGCACTCTTGGAAACTTCTTCATAATTCACACTCACAAGTGTTGAGTTTAGAATATGGCACAGGAAAAACTGTGAAGCTGACACATATACAGGCGTGCCCGGAAATGGAAACAGTGGCACATGCCCACCCACTGAGAAAGGCAGGAGTATCAATCACCTCCAGGCTGTCAACAAAGGTCCCCCATGAACAGGTATTTAATGCTTCCTGTTCATCAGGTACTACAGGTGCCTGTGCTGGTGGTTGGTACTTATATGAACAGGAGAGGTGGTGCTGTCTGATGGGAATGCAGCACTCAGCTGCATCTTCCAAAGCAATATTCCTCTCCAGCCAGTGAGTGATAAGGTTATGGACTGACATATTTAAAGAAAATCAAGAGGCACATTACTAAGACTTCTAGGTACTTGGAGAGAAACTTTGGATGTGAAATGCTAATAAAGTGAACTCATTAGAAATATGTCTCACTTCTACTGCAGAAAATGCTTTTTCTTACTCTCTTGATCTTCCTGTGTGTAGTGGGTTTGACATGTTCATTATTAAACAAATAATATGACACAGGCCCTCTGTTTGGATGGTGTAACGAAACCCTAGGCTGGCTCAGGGTTTGGGACTTTACTAGTGAGAAGAAAAGCTGCGGGGTCACTACGTTTGCAGTTTGGAAGGAGAATTCTCACCCAGCTGAGGGCTCCTGGAAGGTGCCAGGTGCATAACAAGTCTGCAGTCATTTTTATACCATTTCTAAGACTGAAACAGAAAAGTTAGGTTCCTGACTGGGGAACAGAAGTGTGCAAGGACTGCTGCCATAACAGTTTATTTGGGAACCGTTTATTAGCAGGTGCAGGCTAAGCATGCATGGGTGTGAGTCTTACAGGTGCATGTTTTTCAGCCCCAGCCTGTGTGGCTGTGAGTGGCCTCTGCTGCACATTTGTGTTAGGACTGTTTGTGCCATGCTGTTACTGTTTTCTGGGTAAAATTTGTAATGTATGTAATTCTCAGGTATGTGGTCTTGCCTTTCACATCTCCTAACTGAGAAAATAGATTTGTTTCTTCTCCTCCCTCCCCTTCCTTTTCTATCATCTTTTACCTGCTCAGTAGTTGCCCAAAGAGGAACCTGAGCCCAAAATGGTGAGCAAGTGAGGGTCTGCCTTGCATCCCTGGTTCAGACACCACCAAGCAGCTTCTCCACTCTGTCTTTAATTAAACTTGGGTTTTCTGTTGTTGTAGCTGGAAGCACTGTGCTGACACAACTCACTCTTGTATAGAACAGATTAAAATGTCAATGTTTTAATGTTCTCATCTGTGGGAAAAAGAAAATAGTTGGGTGTTTTATAACTTAAAAATAGACTGTGCTGTGGAAAAGGTTTTTTGTGCAAGATGGAAAATGACAATTAAAGGTACAGAGTCCCATTTAGTATTAAGAGTCTGTAAAGGGCTGAAAAGAGTGAAAGGATGAAATCTCTTCAGGAAATAGGCTATATTGGGGCATGGCAATTTAAAGCAATTATAAACAATTACAAATGTACCATGTTTTTATTCATTCTACTGAACTCCAGTTATTCAGCTCCTACTGAACACTGATGCTAGAAAAGGAGCACTGGGCATCTTTTCCCACTACTTTCTTGCTCTCTCACACTTATTTATTTATTTGAACCCATATCCTACTGCCTGGCTGCTGAGGGATCAATTTGTTGGCAGAGGTTATTCAAACATCAGCAGAATGCATGTTCTTACTGTTCTGGTTGGACCTGGCTGCTGGAGCCAACACAAACAGCTCTGGTGTGGGAACTGATGCTTTGTGTTTGAGTCAGGCTGTTCTTGGTGGTCTGTCCTTACTGCAGTAAAAATGTCAGGGGTTTCTTTTCCCATAGTGTTCATTTGTGTTCCCGTTGTTCCATGTTTGTACAATCACTGTGCCTGTGGACAGTTCAAATAAATACTTTGAATAAATTCTGTGGTTTTCTTCACTTTCAGCTCTTGCTTTCTGGAGGTTTGGGGTTTTTTCCACTCTATGGCTTCATTTCGATGGCTTCCCTCCAACTGTCAAAAGGAATGTGGCATTGTGTGTTTGGTGTTTGTTTTTTTGCTGTTTGTTTTTTCTCTCAAGGAAAAACCTGACTGTGGGGACACTTAGGGCAAATAAGCTTCAAGAGTAAGCAGAGTGCCTCCAGAATGCTCCAGGAGCCAGGGTACAGGGTGCTTCAGGCTGAGCTGTGCTGGGGCCGGTGACACAAATATGGTGCTGCAGTCTCAGCCTGGGGCTCCCCACAGTGAAATCAGAGTGTGCTTTTCCAGGAGAACTTGGGCCCTTGAAGCACTTAGTGCTGTGCTTTGTAACACCCATCCAAGGATTCAGGAACGACCATCATTCCTTGCTGGCTGTGCTTTGTTGGTCTAGTGAAAGTCCAGGATGCAGGATGCTTGTGGGAGTTGGATGGTTTGAAGCTTTCTGTAATTCTTCCTGTTACCCTCAGGGCACACTGAAAAATTACCTTTTTGTAGAGTCTTTGGGATATGATGCAGTCCCAGATCAGACATTTTTCTATTAAATAAAAAGTCTGATAAGCCTAAAAGCATTGAATTTGGTATTTTGAATCTCTAGAGGCCAATACCAGTGTGGATCTATTTGGGCTAATTTACTGAACTATTTAGTTTCTCCTCCTGCATAACAACCATTCCACCCCCAGCATTACCAAGTCAGCTCTGCCTCTGTGGCTGCCAGGAATAACTTTGCTTTGCATGGATAATTAACTGGATTGAGTAACAGGGAAAAAAAACCATTTTATTTCCACACAGTGGTAATAATAAATCTGTTACTACTTTTGGCTCTCCACGTTATTGCCATACTTGGGTATGTCTTAATGAGGAAGTGGCTTCCTTTGGCTGAGTTCAAATACCAGCATGGAGTCTGCCCCAAGTGCGGGGCTGGGCGGGTGAGAGGAGGGCAGAGGGGGGTTAAACCAGGCAGGCATTCCTGCTACAAATAGCTGTCTTTTTCTTTTTTCTTTTTTTTTTTTTTCCCTGCAAGCTGTAAATTTCCAGTCTTTTTGACAAGGTAAAACTTGGGATTTCTGATTCTGTCAGAATCAAAGCTTTGCTAAGATGGAAATCTTGCAAACCATTTTTTTTTTTTTAAACCAAAATCAATCTTTCCTGTGGTGATATTTGGAGCATCCCACTCTGGTTTTTTCCCCTGAGGGTATTTGGAGTATCCCACTCTGTTTTCCAAAATGCACAAAATATGGGTATGGGACCTGCCAAGCTCACCACAAGAATTCTCTTAAGGGACAGAAGAACCTGAGGCTTAGATATGAAGTTATGAGTAACTCCCAACCACAATAACTCTCCTGTCTCATAACAGCTTATCTGACACTCTTGGGACCTTTTCCAGAACCATCTCCTCCTTTTCCCATTCATTTTCATTACCTATTTTGTCTCATGTTCTGGAGCCTCATTGTCCATCAGTCCAAGGAGAGATGGACTTGCTTTCTGCAGAGAGAGCTCTCACAGCTGCTGGGAGCAGTTTCTGAGTGTTTTGCCAAATACATCTCAAGTCAACATATTTGCAACTCATGTGTGCACTGCTGCTGTCACATGGTGACAACACACCCAGCTGCAATTCCTCCTTTGGCTGATCCCTGTCACTGTCATGGGAGCCATGAATGCTGCAGACCCCTGAGAAGGGACAGTGACCCAAAGATCAGTTTGAGGAAACGTTGGCACAGCAGGCAGCACAGTGGAAAGCTGAAAGCTTCCAGGAAGAAATGAGCAAACTTGTTTGGTGGTAGAGAAAATTAAAGGGGATGTTTATGTTTGCTTGTGTCCATTAACATTTCCTTCTGTTGGTCTCACCTGTGTCCCGCCTGTGTTCCCTCTGTGCCTAATCCATCTCTGCTGTTCCTTTTCCATCATCCTCTCACCATGTCAACCTCCTGCCTCTAACCACTGCCCTGTTTCTTCCTGCAAAATATAAAATGCAAAAATTAGCTTAGTTATTGTTAAATTGATGGAATTTGTAAAAGGAGGGAGGAATGCGTCACCCTAGATTTAGACCTGCAGAAATTTTATGGTTGTAAAACCAATCACTGAATTAAAAAAGGACAAAAGGAAACTGTTCAAGAAAAACGTTTAAACAATTCTTGGTGAAAAGTACTCTTTGCCAAAAATAACTTCACTTTAATGAATCATTTGAGTGTTTGGAGGAAAAAAAATAGTCAGAAAAATAAGAACTGAGAGAAATTCACGTCCTTCCTCCCAGATAGTGCTAAAACACTTAGGGTCTGAAATGGCTACATGGAAAACGGGGATTAATCTGGGCTCAGTCTGCAGCTCCTGTAGCCTGTAAAACACAGAGGCATTCTCCAAGATACACTGAAGAGAAAAGAATTTTTTTTAAACCTAATATATGCAATTTTTAATTATTTTTAACCTTGTTTCTACCTCTGTAATTGGAAATCTGACCTTTCTGACTGTTTAAATCTATTATATTTTTAACCATTTACCTGTCTTGTGTCAGAGATGGGTACAGATACAAGTGTCCCAAGGTTGTCTGTCACTATCTCTTTGGAGATGATAAATACAAATAAATCTGTAGACACCCCAAGGAGAAACTTGCATCCTGACATTAAGGGGACTTGAGGCTTGCACAGTGTCTCACATTGAGCTGTAGTAGTATCAGATTCCAGACTGATTTCCAAGTGCAGGATTGAAGAACACAAATCACCACCCTATGGATGAAAAATCGATAAAACTGTTAAAATGCTGAACCTAAACAGAACCCAGAAGTAGAGAGTTCTTTTCCTTTCTGAGCCTATTTATGCATTTACTCAGTTTCCAGGTGGGCTCAGTGTTGTGCCCTAAATATGGGAGCTAGTCCTAACATGCCAGGTTTCAGTCTTTATCTGCTCATAGTTAGAGTTGTTAGATGTGGGTGTCCTTAGGAGTAGGGACAGGAAATACATCCCCAGGGATGTGGTGGAGCCTCTACCACTGGAGATGCTTCCGAACAGAATGTTAGAATCTCATCTGGGCCCCTTTTCCCATGAAAGATTGGACGAATGGTCTTTCAAGGTCCCTTCCAGCCTGGGCTGTTCTGTGACTCTGCACAGTCAGAGGAAGAACCAGGATGTTCAGAGGCTGGTAGAAGAGGTCTAGAAGCATGTTTGCAGGAAGTGGGAGAGGTGATAAACAGGATCTTCTCATAACTGGAATCTGCTTGCTCTCTCTTTTCCATGGCAGAGCAAGTCAGGCCTCTGTGGGCTTTCAAAACCAAATGAATGATGGTCTTGACCAGCACTGTGGTGTTGCTAATGACCTCATTGCTGACCACAGCTGCTGGCAGTCAGGCTCCCATTGCCACTGCATTGCTGATAGGTTTGTGAGGCATTTTTCTTATTTAATGAGTTGCTTCTTTTTAAATACTGTTCAAGCTGTAATCTTGAATTAATGAATTTGGGAACATGGATAGTGCAGGTTAAGGTCTGTGAGTTTATGTTCCTTATTGCTTCGTGCAGGTGAAGACACATCACATCATTAAAAATAGTTGTTTAGATGACTTTTCTATTTTAATTCTGAGGCCTGCAATAGCCTGGGTGTAAGTACAAGTGGCCATGGGGCTTCTTCATCCTGTCTGCTTTGCCAAAGTATAAGCCTGAATGGAGCACCAATCTATTCTCTGGTACCAAATTTAGGGTAAAGTCAAACTGGAAGATGGATCATTTAGGTTTGCCCTCACTGAGTTATAACAAGGTTATCCCAACTTAAGTCGTAACTCCACAGAAATGTTTATTTAGCAAGATGTACCTCTGAGCTCACTGGCCACGAAGCCGCCTCGATCAGCAGTGGGTCTGTGCTAACACTGCTGCTCTGCAGAGCAGGCTCCAGCCAACTTCAGGGCTGATGGTACTTCTCTAAATCTTTTTCTTAATTGCTTTTCTCTGCAGAGAAATTCCAGCTGAGCACATGCTCTCACGTCACTGGCAAAGAATTTAGTGTGGGCCTGACTTCTGCCCTACAAATAAACATGAGAGAGATGTGCTCAAGCCCAGCAGCGAAATGCCTGTGAGACACCTCTGTGGTCAGCACTCTTCAGAGTGCTCTCCGAAAAGAAGCCAGCTCAAAAGAAATAACTTAATTGATCTGTATAGTCTAGACTCTTCTGAAACAAAGATGAGCTTTATGAAGGAATGGTTGGTTAGGCTGTTTGGATAAATACTGAGTATCTTTGATATTCCTGGAATTTAGTTTACCTTGTTCTGAGCAAGGAGAGCCACAAACTGAAGTTATTTGTTTGCAGAAACACCAATTTTCTTTGAATCTCAGAGGCAGATGTGCAGATGGGAGAGAAGCCGTGGTGCTGTGAGCAGGTATGGACTGAGGGCTTCGGCTGGGCTGACACTGATGTGCCAGGTAACCCTGTGCTCAGGAAGCAGGAACAGCCAGTCAACTCTTGGTCTGTGGGACTTGCAGTGCCTTTAGAGACACTTGATGTACCTCAGGATACTGCCCGTGTAGTAGCTGCATTAAAATCCCACCACTGTCCAACTGGTGTTTTGAATGTTCAGCAGAGGAGAAGGAAGGGAATGGATTACTGGCAACATCAAAGGCTGACTTCTTCTAGTAACTTTTTTATACTAATGGAGTCCAGTCTGTGGACCCAAGCAATCCTATGTGTCCTCTCAGTGCTCAGCTGAACTCGCTGGTCCCGAGGCTGTGTACTTCCCCTGGGTCATGCATGGCTCAGAGCCTAGCAGGGCTCAGCTCCTCCTGCTGCAGTGTCCGTGTGACACTGGGGACAGCTTTGCTACCCCCGGGCCTCCTGTTCTCACAGGGATAGCCCTGGGCACCTCGCCCCTGAACCTGCACCTGGCCAGCTCAGCGGGGTGTTCTGTTCTGTCCTCTTGTGGGGTTGTAGTTTGCAGGTGTAGCACAGATTTGTTGGTGTAGATTTTGGGTTGTTCTCCCTGAGTCTAACAGACCTAAAGGAAAAAGATAAAATGTTGATCACAGTTCTGTCCTTGGCTACATCGATGCTTCATTGCTGACTTTAATTATGTAGTTTGAATGAGAAGGGAGCAGTTTGCCTTGGGCCCGTGCATACCTGGCACCGTCGCCACAGCCTGGCAAGCATCCCTTAATCCGGTCACCAGCTTATATCTTCATGGGCTCACTTACTTTTAAAAATCCTGCACAAAGCCCAGAGAATTGGGGCGTTTTTGAGGGGAGAGGTGTGACCTGCAAATCTTTGATTGGTTCTGTTCCTGTCTCACTGTTCTGTGTAAAATTCATTTACTGGTTTTCCTTTTAAACCGTTAGCTGACCTTCCATACGGATTCCAGCTGTGCATTAGCATTGCTTGGGGATGTGTTTGTATCTTTTGTCTAAAAATACCCAGCCGGTAGGATCCATGATCCATGAAAGCTAATTGAAACAATTTCTCTTCAAGTTTTGGCAAGTGAAGCATGCATTATAAGCATTAATATCTATAAATTGAATTGTTAATGAATCTAGACACTAATAATGAATGCAATTTTGTAGGCTTAACTAGAAACACTAAAATTATCAGGATCTGGAACAGAATTTTCAATCATTTTTGCTTATTAAATAGCAAAGCTATGCTTTTAATAAGCTAATCATTTTTATTTGACCCCATAGGAGTAGCTCAGCTGATTAGAAACAGGTTTCTAAGTGCCAAACATTGTTTTTCTCTCACTGTTTTAACCACCACGGTGCTGAAATCTTGGGTCAGATGCTGATCTCCATTGCTTATCCTGCAATTCCTCTAAAAGAATTTGCGGTAGAACCTCTCTATGTCCCATTGAACGGGAGAATTCTCTTTGCAGATAAATCATTCTGTTAGCTGCCAAAACAACTGGAGCTTGCCTGAAGCATTGTCAGTGCACAAAAATACAATATATGAAAGAGACTTCTATTTGGTATTTTTTACATCAACAAGTAGAAAAACACTTGATACAACTCAAAACTCAAGACCAAAACTAATAAACTGAAATCTTTTCCTCCCCTAATTTAAAATTAGCCTTTAGGGTTATTTTTTGCAGCTGAAGAATATGGTAAGATTCAGAGCTATAGCAAGAAAATCTTAAGTTCTGATGATTTCCTTTGAAACAGTTTTGTGAAGTTTGCCATTCCTCCTAACTCTAGTGGCTGGAGACCAGGAGGGCACATGGAAACCGATTATTCTACAAGTCTCTCCAGCAGAGTTTCTTCTCTCCACACTGCTGCTGGCAGCCCTTGCAGACAGGCTGTCAGCCTTTATGGATCACTAGTGTGCCTTGGACAAGCAATTTCTTATACCAAAAGATTTAGTAACCCTACACCATTTGTTAAATGAAAAAATCAAACTTGGTTATCTTGCAAGGTAACAGTGAAGAACAGTCTGAAAGGTAAGGGAAAGGGATGTCAAGGATTTATCACTGGATTTAGGGCTGGAAAGGACCATGAAAGGTTCCTCAATCTCTGGAGACAATTGATATCCCTATGGAAATGTATTCCAGTGCTTAATTACACTTTCTATTTGAGACTAGGTTTTTCCTTTACTTAATCTAAATCTCCCTTACTACAGTTCATATGTACTTCTGCTTCTTTTGTGTTCCATGAACATGGGGAAAGGTTTTCACTCTGTCACAGCCTTCTCAGTATCTGCAGGCTCTTTCCATGTCTCCCTGCTGCCTCAATAAGCCCCTCCCCCCATTTCTTCCTTTTTTCAGCGTAGACAGACATGGGGTGGCAGTGAGGATAAGGGACTGATTAACATGGGATGGCAAGGGAGGAATACTGGCAAGCTTGGAGGGATGAGGTGGTAAGGAAAGAAACATCAACAGATGGAACCAGGTAACACAGTAGGGGGTTCAAAATACTTCACCAAAATACTAATGGGAAAGAAGTGTAGTCCCACAGTTTGATTGAAAACTCAGTGGGAAATTAATATTAAGTTAATCTGGAAATACACATTGAAGAGCAGAGTACTCTATGCAAGAACTCTAACTTAGCAGACAGCATTGTAAATGTTACACTGGAATATTTAGCTGAAGTTGTTCAGAATATTTTTACTACTTAGACATCTGTGTTTGTGATTATTGTGTCCATGTGCCCTGGGATCTTGTTCTGCTGCCCCTTATGGCTGCCAGGGAACCCCGGAGCACCTTCCCCACATTTACAGATCCTTTCCCTGAGCTGAGGGCGTTACAGGGAGTACACAGCAAATTCCATCGCGGGTGGCCATGGTCACAGTCATGGTTCTGCCACACTGAGCGTCCCACCTCGAGGCTGAACACTTTCATTGTGATATGTCTGCAAAATGAAATGTCTGAGATAATCTGAGAGGGGAAAATGCTTGTGGGCCTTCCCCCACCCCATACCTTTCCCTGTTGGACAACATGCTGACAGAAAAACGCCTCAGTGGAAACTTGCTCAGCCTGAAGATTGAGTCCTGTCCCACTGACTGCACTGGGTAAGGGAGAGGATGCTGGGTCCAGGGTGTATGTTCCTGTTCTGTTTCTTCTGTGAAAAGTCCATATTCTGGGAGACAAATATTAAAATTATCTTTAATAATTGATATTAGAATTCATCCATTGATAACTGCTGCATTTGGTTTTATTCTTTGCTGTTTTCTACTTTCAAAGATTCCTTTTCCCAAACCAACAGAAAAAAAAAAAAACAACAGGTTTTCTCCGTGCTGCTGTCTATTGACATTCAGCAGAATAACTGCCCTGGAGTTAATTCCTCCTCTTAAGTAAACTGCTTCAGTCAGGGCTGTTAGCATGGAGGATATTGGCATTCCTGTTTACTGAAGAGCAGTCTTTCAGGATCCTTCCTTTTAAAGTGAATTTAGTATGTGTATATGTGTACTTTTCAATAAATGTAACAAATAATCCAGATGAACCTGGGAGCCTGCTAGCGAGTCATATGCAAACTGAACCAAAAATATTTTAATCCTGGAGTAAACATTTATGAAGTGTCCGTGTCACCCTTTGCAAAGGGATAAGGTGGTCATTGAGTGTGCTACAATGTGCATCCAAGAAAGAGCTGAAATAATATTTTTTTGTACTTCAAATATTTTGGCATTATGAATAATAGTGTAAATCAGATAATGTGTTAAAGCCTTGCAGCCTCTTCCTTTCAGTTGAAGGCCAGTTGTGTCAGGTGCCAGCCACCCTCCTCCTCTGGAAAAGAAGTTTCTGTCCCTCAGAATCCCCCTGCCACAGGTGCTGCACTGTCATGGGTGTGAGCTGGAGAACACTCAGGCTTCATAGTTTGAGATGCAATTGTTTCAGATATAAAAACCCAGTCACACACTCTATCTCAAACAAGTACTGGAGAAGGACTTTGCCTGAGCTCTTTTTGCCTGCTCTCCATAAACAGAAAAATCAATGGTCTCTGTTCTTTTATTGAGGGGAAAAAAAGTATTTTCCCATCTGGGAGGGCTAATGGGATACTCTGGTGTGCAGCACCATTTTGGTAGTGAGGGAGGTGTCCCCACTTGATCTCTGCGTACAGAAGTCTTCACTCAGCCATTCACTCTGCTTCTGGGATGGAAAATTCCATGTTCTGGCCCTCCTGATCCATAGCTGTACTGAGCCTCTGTGGGATCCTCTGCAGCACTTTGAGTATGGTCTCAAGGAGGGTGTGACTTGGAAGTTGTGCCCTTTTCACTGGCCAAAGGGCTGGTGGTGCTGTGGGACATCCCTGTAAACTTGGCTGCAAAGGTTGAATGTTCTGATGGCCAGTGACGGGCATCTGAGCTTTCCAGCTTGTGTCTGAGTCCCCAGCAGAGTCAAATCCAACAATACCTGTATGCAAAGCTAACAGTTAGGTAGCTTTTTTCCTCGATTTCAGGCCAGCATGATCCAATAACCTTTACTTTGGTCTCTTGCACATCTTTCTGAAAAACTAAGCATGTCACATCCTCGGAAATGGGATAACCTTACACCTAAATTGACATGAGCATGTCTTCTGTCTTTCCTCAGTGTTTTACCATTCCATGTTTTACGTGGTTCACCTTTCACATTGACAAAAGAGACAAGAGATGTATGGGTTTTTATTTTCTAGAATGCATGACTCCTTTAGAGCAGCTCTGTCATTTATCTTGCCAAATATTTAGCAGTGCTCAGTATGTGAGGCTCTTCAGGAAGAAGATGACAAGATTTCTCATTCTTGCTGCCTAGAATTTAAACAAATACAAAAAAATTGATGTATTAAAGAGGAAGTGGAAGTAATTGACTGAGTGTGATGCTGGGAGCTAAATAATTGTTTCAGCAATGAAGGAATACTGGCCTGGGTTGGTGGAGCTGCTTGGATGCCATGCAATAACATCAGTTTCCATGTTGGATATCATGACAGTCTGTTGCCACTTTCCAGAGGACTATAACCAAATTTTATCATAATAGCAGCCCTCAAACCCCAGAGAGTTTAAAGCCGTAGCAGCCTTACAAGCAATTACTCCCACTGTTTATTTTGTGTGTGTGTATTTATCTTCTTTTCTTCTCATCCTCAGAGTCCCAAGTTTTTATCAGTGTTTTTGCAGAGTGGAACTGGAAGTTGCTGACGCACTCCAGGCAATAACATTGAGCACAGGGAAAAGTGCCTGCGTCAGTGGCACGGGGGGAGCAGGTTGTGGCACATGAGGAATGTGAACAGGTAATTGCTGTTTCTGCTTATTCTAGTGCAGGAACCAACTGATGACAGTTGGTTTGCAAAAAGAAAGGGAAATACTTTTTAACAACATCTAGTAAAATTAATGGAATTCGTTGTAAAGGCCAAAATCATAAATGCATTTTTGTGCCACACTTTCCATGGCCTGAGAGTCAGATGGTCAGAAATCATCACATGAAATGGTAATTCCAAGCAATAGTGTGCACAGGTACTAATGCACTCAGATTTTGGTTACATCTTCTGCTGTCCAACTCAAATTATTCAGGAAGAGAGAATACTGCTCTGGTCCCTCAAACTGAAGAGATGGAAGATAGTTCTGGACAGTGCTTCAAGAGTGAAAAATGTAATTTGATAACCTGGGTACAACACATAATTGATTAAGAGCCCATTGGATGTGGAGGGCACATTAGTTTTTTCCTGGCACAGGTGGGTCTCTGACCAGGGTTTGGCACCTGCCCTGTCTTTCCTGTGAAAGTGTGGCTGTTTCCAAACTACACCTAAAATGTTGAGGGGAAGAGAGGAGCTTTGGACTTTCCTTTTTTGGTTGTTTCTTGATATTACATCAACATTGCTTTTTCCATCATGTTTGTCCACCCCTCACTCCAAGCAAAGATGTGTTGCTGTTAGCAGAGGTTTTTTGGTGTAGCCGGGAATAAAACAGTGTATTTTGCAGCCTGCTCTTTATTCTCGATTCAGGACTTACAAACTGTTCTCTGCAATGTGGTAATGAGATCTGGGATAATAATGTCAAGCTGTATCTAAACAATTGGATTAAAGCAAGCCCTTGGAGTAGGACAGAGGTTGGTGTAACTTGCTGGATCACATGGCTGATTGCTGGCCAGTTCCCTAGGGACAAAGTTTTTCCTCCTGGCAGAGCTCAGCAGCTAGCTTTCAGCTTCTTTCATGATCAGCATTTTGCATCCAATGTTTTAAAATGTTTGGAAAATGCAGCATAAGGGAGATTGAAGGTGTTATCTTTAATTGGACTAACTTAAAAAATTAATATTGAAAAGCTTTCTCCCCGTTGTGTTGCTATTGACCTGATGTTGAGAATAGCTTGTGCTGATCTGGTGGAGAGGAGGAGGGAAACATACTTTGCTTTCTGTTTTGGATTTTGGGGGAACAGGAGAGTTTGGATTTGTAGACAGAGCTGAGGAAGAAGTCATGGAAAAAAAGGGGAAAGAGTCTATAATTTCCTGTAACCACTATTATGTTTAGAAAAAAATGGTCTGAGCATGAATAGGGAATATTTTCAAAGGTTTTCTATGTGTTGGGCTGCTTGTGACAATTTGTTCATGGATCCATCTGGGAAAGGTTCTTTAGCCAGCATGCAGCTGTTGGTAATATTTGTTTGTTGAGTTCAGAACCAGGAAGGTCTGAAAGGTGGATGGACCTTTTTTTTTCCCCTAGTAAGGTTCCTTTGCTAATCACAGCTCATTCTACTCAGAAAGTGATGGCCTTATGGAATGGAATTGCAATTGCCTGCTTTGACCTCAAAATATTACTTTGTCATCCTTGCCTTTCTCTCTCCCTTTCTTCTTGGAAAATTAACATTAGATAAGAGTGAGGTAGATTCTTTTCTATCTTATTCATTAGCAGCAGCAGTGTTGTTAATCATGTTTTGATTGTAGAGCCTGTATTATGAGTGGCCAGAGAACACAGAATTAGTTTCAGATTTTCATAGCTAGAAGGTGGGAAAATCCTCCTCTGGGTTGCAGACTAAGCAGATTTCCTCTGGAGATCATTGAGGCACAATAAACTGCAATTTGGATGCTTTTTTTTATTATAGCTTTGCTCTCCATGCACAGATTTTACTGTGGGAATTATATAGCCCACTTCTTGGAGGGTCCTGTTCTCTTTTTTTACATATACCAGTTTCAGCTGGTAGAGTTTTCTGTTTTCTTCTTTTTTTTCTTTTTTTTTTGAGTCTTTGAAAAACAGTTGGAATGTTCCTGAGGAGCCCTTAACTGGCTTTTTGTGTCTTCCTATGTGAGTTCAGAGCCTGCCAAAACCTACAACCATCCTCCCTGGGCAGCACTCAGCAGTGAGCAGTGTGAGAGCTGGTTACTCGTCATCATAAATAACTTCCACCTTTCTTTTCCTTTTAAGCTTTATAATTTATTTAAATTCGCAAAAGTGTTTTGGTTTTAATCAGCTAATAAACGCTGTGTCTGTCTGTGACTCAAAATACCTGATGCATGTGTTAATAAAAACACCACCCTGAGTGCATGAGTATGAGGGAGTCTGGCACTGCAACTCTGTTTATTTTACCAATCCCTGCTCTCCCCTGTTCTTGCCATCCCGATGTGCTGCAGTGCTGTATTTCTGACAAACAGAACCAAAGGTACGAATTCACCTGACACTGTTTTCTGACTTGCTCGATCTTCCGGCAGAGTCCTCTGCAGAGTCTGCCCTGCATTGCCTTGATGCTCTTTTGTCCCTCTCCAAGTGCACAGGGTTTTTTGTTGGTCACTGGGATACCTTCAGCATTACAGGAGTGTTTCTAATACCAAATTTTACTCCTGGTGTCTATATTAAATTCCCTTGGGTCTTCCTCATGATTTCTTCTTCTGAAGTCAGTTTACACGTGTTCCTTCGGGCTTTTTGCATCAACACTTGATAAGTGTTGATAAGATATGATAGCACATTCCTGAGGAATCCCTAGAAGCACAGAGCACACATTTCACTGCGTGGTGACAGACAAACCATGTTTAAGATGTTCAGAAGCAGAGCAGACCCTTCTCAGCCCTGATTTCCTTAGAATTTAGTGGAAACTTCAATGTCTGATGAGGAATTTGAGGTGGAACATGAAACAATCCTTTTCATCCTCAGCTGAAGTGTCAGTATTCATTTTGTCCTTGGTAATTAAAGAGAATTTCTTGTTTTTCTTGCTCTTTCAAATCTGTATTAGTAGGATCTTTGGAGTAATTGCTCAGAACAATAACATGGAAATAGAACATCACTGATCTCCTTGGCTCGGAGATTTGTGAAAGGGAATGAAAAGAGGGAGAACTTCCCTGTCAGAGCTGCAGCTCTGTCTGAGCTCAGTGGGGTCTGAGCAGGGGAAGAGCAGTTCTACGTCAGCTTTGAACGCAATAAATTCGTGAATTTGCTGTGTGTGAGGAAGTTGCACATAACAGGAAAGACAAGATTGTTAAAAAGTCTGATAAATTTCAAGAAACTAAGCAACTAGTGACAGAGAAATGGGTGCAAGAAATATTTAAAAAGAGAACAAACACAAGCAGAGAGAAAAACAGGCAAGGATTTAAATATATCATAAGCACATCACAACTAATTCATCTGATAAAGGAAGATACGAGACACAAGAGGTGATTGATGTAGCTCAAAGATTTGATGGTACAAAGGCGCCTTTACTTGAAATGATGAAAGGAAATAGGGCAAAAATCAGAATATTGAGGATTATTTACAATGTAGAGAGAGGGACAGTAATCAAAAAGGCTGAGTAAATTGCAAAACGAAATAAGAAATGGCGTATGGTGTATGGGGGGGGGGAAATTACAGAAATCATTACTAAACAGAGTCAACTAGGAATCTGAAATGGATGAGCCCTGAACTGATCTCATAAATGGGCCTTGACAAAGGAGAAAACACAGCAGCAGAAGGCTATCTGTGAGTAATGGAGACATTTCACAATGTGGGATGTTAATAGAACACTTGGAAAGGATGAATCTAAATAGAAAACCAGTTCTACCCATAATATGTGTCCTCAATGTTAAAGAAATTAATTTTTTTTCCCAAAAAACTTGGAGAATTAATTTGGAGGATAATAAACTGCTGAGATAGTGAGGAATTGCAGAACCCATGCAAGGCACTCCTTTTCCTCCCCTCAGAAAAGGGATTCAAGTCAGTGTTTCAGTACATAGTAAAATATTGTCCAAATTTTTCTGGCTCATGATCTGTGAAGTATATTCCCTAAAAAGCTGCTGCTCTTGGAATTGTGTTTGCCAGCTGTGCAGCTCTGCTGAGGTACCCCCTGCTCCCAGACAGAGCTGCCTGGATGCTTGTTCCAGTCTTTTTAGTAAGTGTGGATGACTGGGTACCTAAAGTAGTAAAATAGCTTCTCGTTTAAGGTGTGTTGTTTCTGTAAGTTTGGATCACTCGGGTTGGATTTATTCTGCTGGTGAATCTTCAACAGAATTAACATCTACTCAGCCACAGGAACATAAATTTCACTGGAAGTCTCAGGTACCAGCATTGCATTAAAGAACATGAGGTTTGCACTTACAGGAAGAGGTTTTTTTAAAACATCTAATACACTGTAGATGTCACACCAAAAATAAATAAAATATTTTTATCCATAACTTCTGATCAAGGATTATATTGTATTTGAAAAGAGTGACAATGTTGCAGAATTCTATCAAATTGGATGTAAATTTCTCAATGATTTTTGTATTAATTTCTGCACACAAGATGGCAAAAGTGAATTCAAAAGGAACTGAATGATGTGAAGAATGCAAATGTGTAAGGTTGACACTACAGAGCTAAGATTTTCCCCATGCTGCTCTGTAGAGCACCCAGACAAAAAAAATAAATTGTGAAATTAGTGCAAAGCACTGGCAGTTGGAAAAATGATGGAACAGCTGCTGGGAGATTAGTAAGTGTGGATACCAGGCAACGTCATTTCTAAAATAATTTTTCTGAGTAAAGCTGCATTTAAGGGCTGGAAGTAATGATTTATGAAGAAATATGAAAAGAATTAGATGTGTTTAACTTGGCAAAATAAATGAAGAGTGTTGTTCTTGTCCATAAGCATATGAAGAGCATAAACAGAAACCATGGAGAAGAATTGCCTTGGACAGGGCCTAAGGAATGCAAATGAAATGTATTGTGATCATAATGCAAGAAGGAAAATGTATCTCAGATATCAGGTAATATCCTCCATTAGCAAGATTTATGAGACCCATCGTGATGGGAGTATGAAGGAAATGATGGAAAGTCCATTGACTGAGTCAACTGAAATTGGATTAGAAGATGTAGAACAGTTCAGCCCTGAAAAAGAAATTGTCACATGCCCAACAAACATTGCAGACTTGTTAGACGGTGCCACAACACAAATGTATTTCAACGTTTTCCCTCAATGTCAGAGATGCAGGTTTTGTCCTGGTGTGAGAATGCAGGTGGGCAGTCCCCGAGTGAGTGTGCCTTGGTCATGCTTTTGCTTCTCTCAGCTGATTCAGTTCCACCTGAATCTTGCAGAAAAGGGTCTTCATAAATGGTAGTGTAGTAACATGCTCCTTCACCCCGTGAGTGTCCCTAGAACCAGAGGGTTCCACAGAGAAACTGAGGACAGAACACCTTGAAGTCCCTCTACTGTCCAGCTCTCAGGTGCCTGCCTGGAGGGCTCCCAGACTGCAGGATGCACTTCAGAAGTTCAGGAGTGTTGATTCTGGTTGCCTGGCGCTGCATCAGAGAACTCTGGCTCTGGCTGTCTGGTGATAAGCCTAAGTGGTAGACTTGGAAGGGGTCCAATTCTTTTTCACCTTCAGCAGCTTGCTTGGGAGTTGGCCACTGCCAGGGCTGAGGCAGACGGATGGTTTGACATCCAGCACCAAGTGTTTCTCTGGCACTGCTCCACATCTTATATCATGCTCAGCACAAAAGAACCTTGGAGTTTACTAAGCCTCTCTCCACAGCTGGCTTCACCACAGGCTCTGGGGTCAGTGCTTCTGTCGTGACAGCAGGTTTTGTTTAGAGCCTTACCTGAGAACATGACTGCACTGTTCAGCTCCTGAAGATGTTCTGCATGGTGGTGGCTGGTCAGGTTTTGCCCTGTCTTAGCTCCCTATAAATGCCAGTGTTGGCAGTTCCCTTGTGTCACATCACCAAGGTTCAGCCTTCAGTAATTTGCCACTTTCCCTTCAGGGAATCTGAGGCAGCACCTGCACAGAACTGTTTAGAAGAAGTTGTAGGTGCCTTATGGATCTAGATCAGTGGTCTCCACAGTGGGATGTATAAGACAATCTATTTTTTTTTACAGTTAATATTTAAAATTTTTAATATTTTCTTATATTTTAATATTTAATATTTTTTACAGCTAATACATTTTTAAAAATCAAATAGCGGTTATTTCATCCTTTTCCTTTGTAAATGTCTATTTTTGTGTATGTTTTATAAAGTACATAATGGGTTATTACATGGAGATAATTTATAGATAAATATATACATTGGGGTGTACACTCAAAACTTTTTTACTTATGGGGACTTGGAGACTGCTGATCTAGATGTTCAGAGAAGGATGAGGATGATGGCCATGGCACAAAGATCTTCCACAACAAGAATCCTAAAGACTGATACTAAGCTTTGAAGAGGGAATATGACATAAAGATATAGAGTAATGTAAAAACCCTGGGTGATGCTGCTGGGAAGCTCCCTGTCTTGTCATGCAGGTGCACGAACTCTTCCTCACACCCACCGGGGTGTATTTTAGCCTTATGCAAATCTACAACTGCCGTGTAATTAAATAACAAGATCAATCCTGCCTTCTCTGCCTGGTTCCTGTGTCTCACTGCTGGGTCCAGCCTCGTTCCCTGTATCCATCTGCTCTCATGGAGCATCTAGGCCTAGTTTGGACAGTCAGGCAACAAGTCCTGGAACATCCATCCCCAGCAAAGGGGACAAACGCAGATAGTTCCACCCACGGGCCGGTGTCCTGTTTTCAGCCGTAGTTGGTAACTACAGCCACAGTCTGATCATTCAGAACTTTAATTTATATTTATTATGGCTTTGTACACGTGGCCTGTGGCTTCAGCAGACCCGTTTATAGTGCCACCATCATGGCTCTGCCTTCACAGGACACGGAATGTGCTGAATACGGAAAAGTGGTGTCAGTTTTTACACTATCGGGTCTCTGATTGGCACCTGCCATCTGATCTTTCTCCGAGGCAAAGAACACAGCCAGGTCTCAGCAGATTTCCTTGCACAGTGCAGACGGCATGTACCTGTTGCCAGAGTTACGTGCTGCCAAATTTCGAGCCGTCATTCCAAATTAAGATGTTAGAACTTTCCTTACCTATGATAAGTCATTAAATATCGCTCAATTACCCTTGCATTGAGCCTTTTTTTTTAAACTCAAGCTTACTTTACTGAAAGGCATCCTGTCTTGATTTGGAGATATTAAAAGATGAAGAATCCTCGTTCCTTTGATAAGGCAGGGGTTTTAATGTCTAATCATTCTCACTATAAAACTGTGCCTGATTTCTAATTTAAGCTGGTCTGGCTTCAGCTTCCAGCAATTGGTTCTTGTTATGCCTTTCTTGGCTGGATTAAAGAGCCCTCTAGGACCTGGTATTTTCTCCCTTTGAAGGTACTTATACATCGTAATCAAGCTATCTCTTGATCTTTTTAATAAACTAAACAGATTGAGCTCCTTAAGCCTCTCGTTCTGAGGCAGCTATTCCAGTCCTCAAATAATTTTTATGACTCTGCACTGTCTCCAATTTTCCCGTGTCCTTTTAAAAATGTGGACACCAGAAATAAAGCCACTCAGGGAATTTACAGCCAACTGTTTGTCCCTTTTCCCAAAATCCTTTAGATTCTCTTATTTCCATGCTATGGGTTCTCCAGTCTATAGAAGACTTTCTTGCTCCTAGAAACTACGACCACTGATGTAATTTGCTCCAGGTGAGCCAGAAGTGTTCCCAGACAGGTAACCTAGCACCAAAAAAATGAGTGGACCCTTGCTCCGATCGGTGTTAGCTGTTCTTACACTTTTTTTTTGCCCACTTGTAGGAGCTATTTCAAATCATTAATGTTTTGGAACCAGGACCTCTGTGTGTTTTACATTCTAGGAGAAGAACTTGAGCTGTTTGGGGCAGTCCAAAATTGCTATAGATTGTAAATGAGCCTGTTCATTCTTATAGAGGAAACTGGGGCTTCTGCTGCCCTTCAAAAGTGATCTCAGTAACCAAAGAGGTGTTTTGGTTCTGGCAACAGTCTTAGGAGATAGCACAAGTGGATTGGCCAGACTGGAGAACAGAGTTCAGGAACCACTTACACTTTTCTAATGAGCTCAGGAAGCTGCCCTGGCTTGTACAGGGAATGATGCTGTCTGTGAGGATTTTCTAAACCTGTCTAGTGCTGCTTCTACAACTCAATTGTTGCTTTGTTGTTTGGGGTTTTTTTTCCTGAAATATATTTGTGTTTATCAAAGGGATAGTGGATGACCACTCCCCTCCTCAATAAAAAGGAAATTTTCCAGGTGTTGCTTTGGTGAACTTATTTCTATTGAAACCCACTCATCCTCGTTTTGTCCCCTTTCTGATCCTGTCCCTGTTATTAATCACAGTTATCTTCTGCTGACTATAAGCAAACTGGAGGCCAGATTTGAGATACTGTGTGTTGACAATATTAGGCATTTTTTCTGTTGCACCAACCAGCCTCCAAGATATTTATCCTTGCAATTATCTGCCGGGTAGGCAACAGCTATTCCCTGGTTTTAAGACAGGGAGGAGAAGCTAAGGTATGGGAAGCTTCAGTAGGTCAGGGCTTGAACTCACATCTTCTAAATCTGGGGTAATTGTGCCTCCTCTCTGTTCCATCTTTAAAAAATAAAGCACACACGTTAGTTCTGAGGCTTGCTTTCATCTGCACCGTTCTGCCTTCAGAAATCCTCACTCCTCCTCGCCGCACTGCGGTCGCCCTCCAAGAATTGCACAAAGGCTGTCAGTCGCTTCGGCTTGCCATCATCAAACATTGAGGAGAAATAGGAACAATTACAAGTTTAATATTAAAAGAAGCAATTTCATTTCCTTTCTGGAGTCGGCGTCATTTTTTAATGCTACCTGAAGCAGCAGAATCCCTTTTGCCCGGTGAACGGGGTGCGTTTACATTGACTCGGGTCTCAGCCCAGCATGCAATAGGCGGGAGAGGGGCCACCTGGGCCGCTGGTGGGTCCTGGGAGCCCCCACGCCCCCCGGGCAGGCCCTGAGCTGTGGCTGCGTGATGCGCTGTTTTATTTTTAATTCACCTGCCCAATCGGGCCGTTGTTTTTTAATTAAACTGCAGGAGGGCACGAAGAGCTGCTAAAGGCCCCCGGCTGTTCAGGGGGCCGCTGCCCGGGCCGGGAGCGGTGCCAGCCCCGCTCTGGCCGCGGCGCTGCCCCCGGTGCGGCCCCCGCGCCGCCGCCCCCGCCCGGCCCGGCTGCTCC
>NW_020884894.1:3434073-3434222 GCF_003945725.1 Corapipo altera | reverse complement strand
ACAGGAGCAGGGACAGGGACAGGAGCAGGGACAGGAGCAGGGACAGGAGCAGGGACAGGGACAGGAGCAGGGACAGGGACAGGAGCAGGGACAGGGACAGGAACAGGGACAGGAGCAGGGACAGGGACAGGAGCAGGGACAGGGACAGG
>NW_020884894.1:3383592-3434063 GCF_003945725.1 Corapipo altera | reverse complement strand
ACAGGGACAGGAGCAGGGACAGGGACAGGAGCAGGGACAGGGACAGGTGCCCGCTGCCGTGGCCACCGCTATGGGGGGTGGCGGTGGCGGTGGGGTCGGGCAGCGGAGGTATCGCTGAGCCTCGGCCGCGCTGGTGCCGCTGGTGCCGCAGTCTGTCACCTGGGGAGCCCCTCAGTGGGCCCGGGGGGGCTGTGGCCGATAGAACCGGTGCCTCAAACACCTGGTTGGGATCTCTGTGGGCTGGGCAGCAGCTCCCCAGGGATGAGCTGCAAGCAGGGGCCGCCGAGGCCCTGCATTAGATGAAGTTCCACTAGGTGTGAAGGGCAGTTGCGTGCTGTGACCTTTCAGGTGACCCCTCCGTGCTCACCCTTCACCTTCCAGAGCTCCCAGCTGGAATGTGGCCCTGGCTCCCAGTTTGGGCTGGAGGGGAATGTCCCTCCTGCTGCCACAGCGCACAAGGAGGCTGCTGGCTGTGCAGGGGAGAAAAAACCTGTGAGGAAGAAAAACCTTCTACAAATTGGGAAGAGCATTCTGCTTTGACAGAATAAAAATAAAACCTGGAATGGGAAAGGAAAGGCATGAAAGAGTTAGTGACAAAGTATCATGTACAGCTGGGGAGATGATGGGTTTATTGGTATTGCGGGGGGGGGGGAGGGAGGGAGAAGCTGAGAGGCAGTGAAAACACAATTTGGCCTAAAATTGAATTTCTCTGATAAGGAATTTCAGAAGCGGCTGCCTCATTCACTGTGCGGCCAAATAATCATATGCGCTTTAATAATCTTTATTTTACAGGAGTACGTTGCCAGGGCAACAGAGTGTAAGCAGGAGCACAGCACCTTGCAGATCACAAAGGCAAAGCTGCAGAAAGAAATTTCAGCGAGTTTCTCTCTCCCTTTTGCAATGTAATGACGACTTATTTTTCATGCACTGATTTAATAATCTTATTGAAAGATCCTTTCCCTGTTTCTCTTATTCTTGTCTGTCTGGGCGCGGACAATGGTAAAAACCTGGAATTGTCAAGCCCACTGGGCTCAGCAAACTAACAGATGTAATATGTTTAGCATTTTTATGTAATTACTTTTTATTGCTATTTTACCCCTACTTCTATTCCTCCCCGGTTAGATGCTGCTTCCCTTCCATTCCAGCCCAATCAGGGGATGGAGAGGGGCTGGGGGAGAGTTGGTAATTGACGGCATTAATCGGGAATTATTAGTGGGACGTGTTTTCAGGGGTGGGGGTTGGGTGCAGAAAGAGACCTTTTAGGAAGGGTGAATTGAATTATGGGCGATGCAATAATGAAGCCTCTGGGCTGTGAGCTGCAGAGGACACTCATCCTCACAGAGCTCTGAGTGTTATTTATCATGGGCTCTGCTCTGTGGGTGAAAAACAGTGCGTTGCCCTACTGACATCCTCTGGGTGGGGGAGGTCTCAACTAGGTGGGCTGAAAATGAAAAAAAAGCTGATTTGGGATGATTAAAAACGGAGATCTTCGATGTTGGTTAGACAGGGAGCAGGAACGCTGCTACCAAACCCTCGGCAGGGCGCAGTTTGTGACCAGTCTGTCTCTTGTAAACATTTTGCTTCTTATTCTTTCCCAAGGGCCAGGGCTGGGGAAGGAAGCGTGGGAAAAGCAATCTTTGCATGCTGCAGAACTGGAGGTGGGGGAAGGCTCTGTGAGATGAAGTACAAACCCCGGGTTGTCTCACTGCGGCTGAAAAATTCCAAGAAGTTGGGAACAAAGGCTGTCTGTCACCTGAGCTCAGCAGTGCTGGGGCACTGCGTGTGGCAGGTCTCTGGCTGGCACCAGGAAGCAGCAGGATGTGTGGGTTTGGAGGGCTGATAGGGCAAGGCAGAGGGAAAGGGCACTGAGATAGGGCTTTGCAGCCTCAGCTGAGAATATCACAGTTTTGTGGTGTGAATTCATGCTCATTGATGTTGCTGACATGAAACCTTTGCTTTAGGATGCCAGTTCTTTAAAGGACAGCACATAGATTTACATGTTCTGCATTTTGCAAAATAATTACATAAAATGATACATAATAGTATATATAAAATAATATATTTTATATATGTAAATAATATATAAAAGCCAAGCAGCATTCTCCCTACAGGATTACCTTGTGCCAAACATTACTGGTTTTCTCTGAGTTAGCATCCCACAAGTCACTGTGAATGTGAGATGTCCCTTGAACCAGGGTTTCATGGAACAACAAAAACTGCTTTGAGGCACATTGCAGAAATAGCTGGAAGCTGAAATTCAGGAGTGGGAGGTGGTTCTGCAGAGAGCAACAGGGACCAAACCCTTGGACCAGGTGTGGGGACAGTTGCCTGCAAGAGAGGAGAAAATTCTGCTTGGAGACCTGGGCGTGAGGCACATAACTCATGGATTTCCCGTGTCTCCAGATTCGGAATGTTTCCAGTCCTGTGGAAGCATTAATAACAATACAGTGCTTGGAGTCTTGTTTTCACTAATGTCTAATCATTGTACAGACAAAACCCCAAGTTCTGAGGCCCAGTTAAAATTCTGTTGCTTTCTTAAAAAACAGATAAGCATTTACACCTGAGACATCAGAGTCCAGGGAGTGAAGAGCAGCCTGGCTGCAGGGACAAGGGCATGTGGCTCTGTTCAGAGTGAGGTGAGCAATTAATGCATTGATATGTTCAGTTTATTAAAATTTGTTTATAAATCAAGTGTAAGGATATTGTACTATCACTAACAACTTCGGCTTGGTTTTTAGAATATTTGCAGTGCTAATCCTAGGCAGCATGGGATCAGATAATGCTGTGCTATAAAAATGACTCAATATAAGATTCTGCAATAGAATAATGTACATTAAATATATATAATATAGAATGCTATAATATACCCTCTATATAACATTATATATGTAAGTATATATAATTACTCATTCGTAGTTTTGAATGTATATGTAGATTTAATAGTTTAGATACAAAGACAATGTTTTAAGTTTGTAACAAAAAGGAAAAATAACACCTCTTTTTTTCTAAGCAAACATATCCCAGGTTTCACCTTTCTGCTACTAACCAAAGGAATTGGCAGTGATATAACTACTGCTAAACATTTTATCTGGTTAGAAAACTCATTGTCAGCAGTGCCTGGTGATGAACTATCCTGTTGTTCCTAATCTGGAGACATGTAGGATTTTCTACAGCCATTTTTATAATTGTTCCATTTTTTCATGGCCAGATCTGATTACTAAAACAAATATTAACTGGGCTATATTTTCCTTATTAAAAAAAAAGGCTTTTCATAAAGCAGAAAAGGCACAATTATTTACAAAAACATTTTTATTGAGTATAAAAGCACATGAGCATCCTTCAAGTTGTACGCCTAAAGCTTTTCCATGGCATGTAGGGTCAGGAGAGGGGATAAACACAAAAGCCTTGGCTGCAAGATTCCAAAACTGTTTGTCTTTTTTCCTACAAACCTGGGATCTGCTTCATCTTGGAATTTTTTAATTTATTTTTTTAATAATAAGAATGTTTCTTTGTGCTCCCATAATATGACAAATATTTGGAAATCAGTTTATGCAGAAGAGGGTTGTTTTATTTCTGTAGCTGTATTTAGAGAAACTATGGAGTAAAGCCCTTCTCTGCTTATATCTTTATGTTAGCAGAAAAGCCAGGAATGAAGGAGCAGCCTGTTGCTTTGGCAATGCTTGACGAAAGATCTCCCTTTCCCATGGCTTCAGAGAGTTGGAGACAAGGTCACACTGGTCTGAGGAAAGCCAAATAGCTTCTGGAAATCCCAAATCAGACTGACACTGCAAGATCTGTCCATCATTCAAATTTACATGAAGTCACCTTCCACGTTGCTTTCACTGATGTTTAGGATTTTTTTTTCGTTTGGTATTGGCTGGTTTCTGTGAAATCCAACAGCTCTGCTCCTCTAAGCTCTAGCCAAGAAAATCTCCACCGTTTTTGTCCTCTATGCAGAACCTAATTTCATAGAAACTCTGAACATTGATTCAGATAAAATATGTAGATACAGAATCTCCTTAAAGCAGTCTTCTATGAAGTCTGCAGGAAGGCAGCTGACTGCAACTAGACTGGGCCACAGAAAGAAACCTGGAACAAGGTGCACTTACCAACTGCCAGACAGTGGACAATATTTCTATTCTTTGTTGGCTTAGGAGACTGCATTTTTGGCTCCTTAAAGCAATTCTGGACAAGAAACTATTTGCTGGATCTTCCTGTACAATTTTTATTTTTTTTTTCTGTTTTAATCATAATAAATTTTAAAATGTAGAAAGTCAAAAGGATTGTTATCTGTTCTTTGTGAGACTCTATGGGAAAGCTCAAAGTTGAAGCAAGGTGGCAGAACCTGTACTTGCTTCAGGGGGAAGCAGGGTTATTGCCATGACAATATAGAAAGGTTTACCTTTGTACCCATTTTCCTATTTTCCTTAGGAATGGTGGGATAAAAATTTTGGTAAGGAATTGAAGTCCAGCAGCTTAAATACCCACATATTTCTAGCACAAAATCTGGGCAATTTGCTTTTCCCTTCCTGCTAGTTTGTATCCTGCTGCCTTTTGAAATGGAAACTCTTCTGACCCTGTAACCCCCGTGTTACTCAGAATAAAACTCTTTTTAATTGTGTTTTGGAGGAGCATGCAGGGAGCTCCAACACTACTAATCAGCTTTGCTGGTCTGGGTCTGTATCGCCAGGATTCATGTCGGCAGAATAACTTGATATAATTGCGGCTCTGCATCGCTGATTTAATGCTGAAGAACTTTAAAGGTGCAGGTCTCCATTTCTGTCTGTGTGTTAGTACAGTGTGAGAGCAGCTCCTGGGCACTCCTGGCTACTTGGGGCCTTGCAGAAGGATGTGGGCAGGCCCTGCTGCTCTTTGGGGTGCCTGGAGGGGATCCCTCAGTGTCAGAGGGAGTGACTACCTGCTGGGCAGGGCTTGGTGGGCATAGCATTAATAAAGTGACACAGGTTTTGGAAGAGATCTTTCATACCTGTTTGTTTGCAATGTATCATGTGGAAATGCAGGTCAGCTTTAGTGCCTGGCACCTCTTCATATAATTAAAAACAAAAAAACTCAAAACTCTTCTAGCTAGAGTCTGAGTTTTGTACTGGCCAGAAGCAGGTCTGGATGGATTTAAAGCAGACCTGTTATTAAGCTATTTGACAGCATCTACAGCTTTGGTTTGAAGAACAGAACAGCTGCCTTACAGTGCCAGAACTTCAACACTGGATAACACTGAAATATCCTCCTTGACATGAGGAAGGTGGAAGTGGATCAATGTAAACTCCTGCCCTGCAGAAGCTCTCCCTTGGGCAGACCCTCACCTGTTTTACCCCTATTCCTTACATTGTTTGCCTTCTCACCTTCCTCAGAAAACACAAACACTGCTTCAGGCTTTTATATTTGGTATAACTGTGTTTAGCACCGAGTCTTGCCCCAGCCACAGTCTGTCCTAATTTGTTTATAGCTCTGCTAATGTGCCTCTGTTTGGCCTTCAGCATTCCAGGAGTAGGAATGCCACTTAACCCTAGTCCTGGCTCCCTGATCCTGTTTGATCAGGAACAGTGATGCAGTAACTGCCTCAGACAAATGACTGTACTGAGAACACTCCCAATTGCCCTGTAATAAACCCGCCATCCTCCCTGAAAGCCACGATGAGGATAGAGAGGGCAACAATGATTGGAAGGTCAACAAGTTTGAGCACTGACAGAATAAAAGAAAAAATTATAATGCCGAGGCCATGATGCTGAGACTGTCCTGTGTCTAATTCGTGGCATGGCTGGAGCCCAGGTGTCTCAGCACAAGTGCCCCACTGCCCTGGTCCCATGGGAGAGGATGCAGGATCCCAGCATCCCTTCAGCCTCTGCGTGGCTGAGCACTCACAGGCTCGAGTGCTGGAGGTCAGTCATGGAAAGAGATCAGAATTCACCAAGCGTCCCAGTGCAAGGCACTCGGTGGGGAAAGGAGCTCTGTGCTGTGCCATTGACATTTCCAGTGTCTGACTTCCTTGTCCAGGCTGAATATATCTGGTGTGGCTCCCATCGGCACTGGTGGGAGGGTACACCTGGCTCTTGCTGGGCTTGAATCAGAATTTGGCTCTTAATAAGGTGCAAGGAGAAACTTTCCAGTGTGCTCTCAAAGAGGTAGGAAAATGAAAACATTTTACAACTGATGTTTTCTGTCATCTTGCCTGTTTATTCCAAAAGGCACAGTGGCAGAGCTGCCTCTGGGCCTCTTCCCACTGCCCCAGATCTGGGAGAATGATCTGTTAGAAGAAGCCAGCTTGTTTGATTTGTTTTGGCTAAACAACTTATTTACTGGGGTAAAAAAACCCAAACTTTGGGGAGCTTTTGTCATCCTACAATTTTGCTGACCCTATGCTCTTTTAAGTCATGAGTATTTTAAAAGGCCACTTGCCTTTTGGATTTGAGACCATTCAAATTCCAATACTTTTAGTTGTGGGGTTGTTTATTTTTTTTCTGTTGTAAACCAACAAATCAATACGTGTGTTCACACAATAGTCCTGTGTTACCTGTATGTTTCCAAGACCTGAAGTCCAAACAAAGACTGAGATGCTGGATGGATGTCCCAGGGAAACAGCCTACATGGGCTTTGAAGGATTTAATTAATGCCATTAAATCTTTGGGCTTTTTTATTATTATCATTTTTTACACAGACAGATTACTTAAAACCTTGATCTGCTTTGTTTTATTACCACAAAGCATGCACAAAACACTATCATCATCTCTAAATGTAAGGTGTTTACCCAGATGAGTTTCAGACAACCTGCTGTACAAACTGCACTTTGGGAAGTTCCATGGGGGAGATAGTTCCTGCAGAGAAATGGTTGGAGTGATCAGAGCTCCTCCAGCAGGAACTGGGGAAACCTGTGCAAGGCTGGGTCAGGTACAGCTTAGACCTGGCACACCAGCAGCCCCTTTCAGCTGGAATGGAGCACATCCACACTTCTGTTTGCACATGCAGAGACCAATTTGCTTCTGTAGATGAATATCCAAGTCTGGGTGATTATAACAGAGAAGTGAGATCCCTTGTTACTGTCATGTTCTTACCACAACAGTGATAAGCCAAGATGTGATTTCCTGACCATGGTTGAAACCATGTTCCTGTGGCATTGCTCTTAAGAAATCCTTTCTGAATTATTTTCATTCGAAGGTGTCCTGCAAACCTTGCTGACACCTCCTTAAACATGTCCACAGATAACTCACAGTTCCTTGTCAGATGATTCCCCCCATAAGTACATCTCTCTTGGGGCAGGATAGAAGCAACTATGTTCTGAAGTCACAGAATCACAGTCTGGATTGGGTTGGAAGGAACATTTATAGATGATCTAGTCCAGCCCCTCTGCCATGGGCAGGGACACCTTCCACCAGACCAGGTTGCTCCAAACCCCATTCAACCTGGCCTTGGACACTTCCAGGGATCCAGGGACAGCCACAGCTTCTCTGGGCTACCTGTGCCAGGGCCTCACCACCCTCATCACCACCACACTTGGTCTGCTCAAAAGCTGCAGAGTTACTCTGGTAATTCCAGATACTTTCCCATCAGATACAACTGAAGGAGAGAGAGTAGCTGCCAGGGAATTGTGACTACATGGTGTGAAAACCCTCCAGGTCAGTTGGAAAACGATGTGTCACACACTTTTTGCTTTGATGCATGAGCCAGGAAGAATGCAAAGATAAAGATCAGTGGCAAAGTGTGGTTAGGTGGATCAATAAACCACAGGATGTTTCAGATTCTGGAGCAGTAAGAAACAGTGGGAGGCATTGGAAGGTGTGTATTTGCACAGAGACCAGCACCTGGGGACTGCTCATGTGCCTCAACACAGGTATGAAACCGAGAAGTAGGAAACAGTAGCAGGAAGCCCCAAATTGAATTGGCAGTGCCATAGAAATAGTGAGGAAGGAAAGCAAATGAGGCCCCAGCACATCCTTAAACTTGCTGTGCAGGAGATGGCTGTCTGCTGAGGCTTTGCCCTTTGCTGTGCGGGATGACTGAAGTGAAAAAGGCTCTTACCCTAAAATACTATATTCCTTCCCTCTTCTGTGTTCCTATATTAGGTCTGACTGATGTTTTAACTTCGAACAGATGTCTCTAATGGGGAATAAATGGTGATTCATTTCTGCATTGGCCAGGTTCATGTTCTGGCTGTAGATGGAAGGACACACGTTGCTTCCTGTGAAGGTATCAGAGACTCAGTCTGTGACTCATTAAATCGAGGGTGGCCAGTGCCCAGATTTGATACATGTAACCATTGTATTCCCTGAAAGTTACCAGCCCTTCCAGGGAGGAGGAAACCATGCTGGGATGTTCTTCGGCTTTGTGAGAGGTGACTGGTACCCAGGAGCATTTACACCTGCCAGCCTTTGCTAGGCTGCCCGTGCTCTGGGGAACAGGTGACAGTTCAAAGAAGAGGCTCTGGAATTTTGTGACTTTCACTGTAAGTTTAAGAGAATATAATTTTAGAGTAAAAGAGTCACTGCCTCTGCATTCAACTGGATTCAGAACGACACTGACACAGCCACAAAAGGCCCAGAGCTGTTGGAGTGTGGCCTGTGATGTGGTTGATTCATAGCAGCTGAACTGAGGACTTAATCTCTAAGAGCTCTTTAGTGAAACCAAAACTTACCAGAACAGAAATCTCCCAGCCCTTTCAAGCAGAGTCCTGGTTAAACTGCTCAGTAGTTTGTGAATTGAGGTGATTGTACTAATTGGATGTTGGACAGAGGCTGATTGAGTTCACGTCTCATGGCTGGAAATCATGAGCAGTGAAAGCTTAATTCACCATACCATTACAGCAGTACCTCCTGTGTCAGGAGCCACTGGCCTTTGTTCGTGCCAGACTCAAATTCATGTCTGAACAGACAGTGCTTGCAACAGCCTGAGATCCAGATGCTTCTTTCAAGGCCAAGATGATGGAGGATCTGGGCTTTGATATGTGTGAGCTGAGCAGTTCTGCTTGGTGTGAGAGCAGGGACTGTCATATGTGTCCTCTGAACAAGTGTCTTGTACTGGAAGGGACTGAGGCGGAGGTGGGGAGTGTTCTCTGATCACTTCTCCAATACAGCACTCTGGTCACCCAGATCACAGGATGTAACATTCTTATTCTCTGCCTCAGCTCCTCTGACCAAGGGGCTCCCTCCAGCTGGGGCTTCAGCACAAGTGTCAGCTCACCGTGATCAAAGTAGTGCACCTGGGACATCTCCAGGAGCTGCCCTTCTCTAGGAAACTCTGGGATTATACTGATCTGAATCCTAAAAGCCCCAGTTTATTGGTAACAGTGGACAGGAGCCCTCTTCCAAATGGTCTGTTGGAGCTGTGCAGCCAGCCTGGAACCAGGGTGCTGGGACTGACCATCTGCATGGCCACAGGCAGCCAAAAACCGAGTCATTGCCTCCTCCTGAGGACTCCTTTAGAGAGCATTTGCCATCCAGGCTCTGCCTGCACCCATCAGGTGCCAGATGGCTTAAAATGGTGTGTGTGCTCCTGCAGAGGCTTTTAAACACCCCTCTCAGCCTCACATGTGGCACCTGTGGGGTGAGTGGGAAATAACAAATTACAAAGAACCTGGTTTCCAGTGTGTCACCTTTTGTTGTTGGTCCTGACCACAAGGAAATCAATTCTAAGAGAAATCTGCTTTAAAAGATGAGTTTGTTAATAAGTTTTCACTTTATTTGCTGAATTATTTTTCTGTGAATTAAAAAGAGACAATAAGGTTTTATTTGTGCGTGTTTTGTTGTTTTGGGGTGGTTTTTTTTAATTTTTTTAATCCACCTTTCCTTGCTACTAACTCTTTCAGCCGAAGAAATCCACAGTGATTTTCCCTAGTGCTTTTCATGCCTCCTCACTTTGTTGACTATTTTGTTTATTGGATTTGTTATTTAAAATCTGTTTCCTTATGGCTTTCTCTTTAATTTCCTCTTCTTTATTAGGGCTGCACAAAGGTAAGCTGAGTCCCAGAGCTATTCTCTCCTAAGTTCTGGTATTTTATATATATAAAACTTCAGGGCTGATGGCAACAATACCTGGGATTATTTATGGGTTTTCATAAAAAAGAAAGGGGAAAATACAGAATCGCATGGCTCCTCTCTTCCTTCCCCATTTCCCAACCCCCTCCCCACAGAGGAGTTTAATGTTAAATGATAAATGTGGAAATTAGAGACCGTCGAGAAAATCCAATTTGGTGAGGAGTTTTAAAAATCCCATAATAAACGCCGAGTGAAATGTATGATTTAATGCGGGGCGCCAATGGCTGCTATTATGTGCTATTAGCAAATCGGGGTTGAGAGTGAATCTTTATCACGGGGCGCGCGCGGGCCGGGGCCGCCTTCGCTGCTGCTATTGATTTGTAGCCGCTTGTCATAATGACATGGGGAAGCAATGAATGGAAGATGTGCTTTTGATAGGATTGAAGCGGTGCAAAGGGGGGAGAAAAAATTCAGCAAGTTTTCTATCTCTTCTGCCTGATTAGATTTTTTTCTTCTTTTAAGAGCTTTCACATTCCAATAAAAATGCTAAATCAGCTCTGAAGCAGAATTGTTAGGGAGTAAATAGCCAGTCACATTTAAAGGAGGAAAAGATCTGACTTTACAGCTCTGGCTTCACAGTAGCCGATGAGTCCAAAGAATATTTCTGGCTCCACAGAAATGACAGTAGTGGGCGGTGTGAGGGTGGCTGGGAGCTGGTCACCTGCACTCGTGGCTCTGCAGGCAGTGGGCACAGACGTCTGTGTGGGATGCACAGGAATTAAATCCCCAGTGCCAATGTTTAAGGAGAGGAAGCTGTGTTTCATGATCTCTGAAACAAAAGTGCTGGAAATGAATAAAAAAAAAGCAGCTTTTGCCTTATAGCAACAAATAATAAAGGACTCCTTTACATCTGGAAAGGAAGTTGTCACTTTAATTATAGGTGTTCCTCATCAGAAACCCAATCCAGGTTTGATGGAAGGGAGTGCAATCACTGTGCTGTTTGAGGAATGCAGCATGCCTGTGCTGAGGGCTTTCCTGGGACTCGGGCTCTTAGGAACCAAAAACAGGCTCCTACCTAGCCATGGATCTCACGCCTGTAGGGAATGAGACAAAACCCAGATGTGCTCAGAAGTGGGTCTGAGGATGTGTCTGCGTATAGTGCTCACATGTGGCTTTGCCTTTTTGATTAGTAGATCCATGTGCCTTTATCTTCCTGCTTTCCAATCATTCTGCCTTCCCTGTCAAGGGGGGACCTGCCTGCACCCCAAGGAGCAGAGCTCCACTTTGAGCTCCTTTGCACCAAAGTCTGCACACATCTTCTCTCTTTACTATTATAATTATTGTTGTTGTTATTATTATTACTTTGGTTGGCCAGGCTGAAGGGCTGTGAGCTTAGTAAGGGTTGGGCTTCTGATATTTGGGTCCTATCCTTTGGCCTGACCGGCCTCAGCTGCTCTTACCTATGGAAACCCTCATGGAGTAGCTGAGAGAACCTGATTTCCAGGGCTCACTGTCAGAGTATAAAATGGCAGATTAGAAATCAATGCAGAGAGTCCAAGTGCCCACTTCATCACTCAGGAGAAAGAAATACAGTATTCCTAGTCTGAGCCTTGCGCTCATTAAAATCACATCCTTTAAAACACCCTTTGAATTAAAACAATGATCGGTGGAGATGGGAGAATTTCATGCGGAGGAAATTTCCCAGAGGCAGGCAGGCTGATGGCAGGGTGCAGGTTTGATGTGGTGTTCACCATACCACCCAGTGGTCTTACCGAGCACACGTACCTGGTGTGTGCAGCTTCTGTCCTGCTGGAGGTGGCTACACACCTGCCTCAGAAATTCAGTGCAAACCTTTGATGTGTCATATGCTGCTTTTTGCTGCAGACAAAACAGAGGGGATTAGCACCTGACCTGTTCCTGCTCAAGAGCGTTTGTTGACTATGAATCACACAGGGTCGGACACTTTAGGAATCCATCTCACCCCTCAAGCCATTCCAGCACACTCCTACAAACAGAACGGATTATTCCTACAGGCATGAATGAACCTGTGGGAGCCCTTTGCTAGGGGGATGTGCTATTTTGGGCCAGTCTTTTGTGGTGTTTCATAAGAAGATAACAACTCGATTCTCTACATTTATCTACGAAAGTAAAGTAGGCTGGAATCAACTTTGGGAAGCTTTTGGTGCTAATGTGATATTGCTTCTAGAACGGTTGCTCATACTTCTGAACAGATGAGTCAGCAAAAGTACAGAGGCAGTGTGCCAAGCTCTGCTCTGTCCTGTCCTCTTGGCTCCTAGGTACAAATTTTATGATAGCAGCAGAGGAGGCTGATACAACAACAGCTTTCAAACGTGAAGCAGCTGCTGCCAAGGGGAAGGGAATAGTTTGTTTTCTGTGTTTAACAATTAATGACTTAAATAGCAGCTGGATTAGATCAGCAGCCTGGAACCTGAAGTCCATGGACTCACAGGGTGCTTTTGAAAGCTCTCTGGTCAATCTGTCTGTAAGTGTTCAGTGTAACTGTTCATATTGTGAACTCTCTCATATGTAAGTTTTGATTGTCATCTTCAGGAACACAGTTGAACGTTCACTGACACACTCCTGGGCAATCTGGTCTGATTAGACCTGCTCTGAGCAGGGGCTTGGACTGGTGACCCTTGGAGGTCCTTCCACCCTGAATCACTTCACGGTTCTGTGTTACCTGTTTCCTGGGAGCTCAGAGACACCTTTGTGTAAAGTGGCAGGGAAAGGCCAGCTTTGGTCTCTCCTTATCCTTGCTCATGTCAGGGGATGGGACTAGGTGACCTCTGAGAGTCTCTCCCAGCCAAACCATGCTGAGAGTCTGTGATCTGTGTGTTTTGCCCAAAGTACATGGGGGTTGTGTGGCCAATGGCATGACTCCAAGCCACTGGATGCAAGTTCTATCAACATCAGGTGACTATTTAGGTCCCTGTATGCTGAGACATGAACAATTACGTTTCTTTGCTTTGTATTTCATGAATAAACCTGGACATAGAAACCCCTAAACCCACAGTGGCAAGGAGAAGCAATGGCATGGCAAACAGTAGCTTAATTTTGGTAAGACACTGTCAGGAGAGCAAAGCTGTGCATTTCCTGAGCTATTGTTTTCCCCCTGGCCCTCTTTCTTATGCTTTTCCTTGGTTGAAAGGGTAGGAGGAGAGAGCAGACTGTAACAGTAGCTTCTAAAACCATCTCTCTCCTTTCAGTGAGTGCAGGTGATCTATCTCTGCAGTCTCCTAAAAGCACATTGATCATTTTCAATTTGGAAGCTTTTCTGTAATAACACTGTGTTTGTTATAGCAGACAGTTCAGGGGCATTTATTGTGTTAGTCTGTTGGAGGACCTGCAAGACTCTTTTCTGTCATGCTGAGGGTCCAAGGCTCTGTTCCCCCTGCATGTGCACGCCTCCACTCCCCAGCACCACCGGGGCTCTGGCTCCAGGCATGGCTGTCTGAGCCCCTGCTCTGAGCAATCAGAGTCCTCAGCAGAAATGAGAGCTCTGAGAGAATAGGAATATAGAAAATGAAATTAGGATAAATCAGGAGTTGACTTAATCATGATCTTTTTAACAAGATGCAGAAATATTCCTCTGCAGGCAGCTATGAGGCAGCAGGTCCACTGCCAAATGTTCTTTCTAATTCTCTTATTAAAAAAGCAACATGTCTATCTGACATCCAAGAGCACAAGTGCCTTCGCAGCGACGCCATTCAAGGTGGTGTGGGAAGTAGTTGTGGCTTTTTCAGGTTATCTCATTTCTATTCTCACAATGCAAACGTTTAAATGTTGTTGGTCTTTGCTGCAGACTCCCTCTTCAGAAACCAGGGATGCAGCTTCTGGTGCTGTTTAAACCTCAATAACTGATGATGTGTTCCAGCATTCCTCCCTTTCCCAGCCTTGAAATTTTTTCCTGCACCATACTTGTGCCAGAATCAGAGCCAGACCAGAGGCAGTCTGGTGAGAGCTGGTGTGTGGTAACGTCCCATGGGAGGTGACAGGACATCCCCCTCCTCCTCCTTGGAAGCTATCCGGTATATTAGGTCAAAGGCATGCCAAAGCACAGCGTGACAATGATCCAGGGTCCTCAGGTCCCACTGCTCTGGGATGGAGGGGTGGCAGTGTGGCTCACAGCTCTTTTCAGTGCTCTAGGCTCATGGTGTTGCAGCTGCCAGGCAGCATGACAGCCACACATCCCATTAGCCAACACGGCTCCCACGTGCTGTGTGGGAGGCGATGGCTCTGTGGGACATGTGCCAGGTGCTGTGCCAGCATCCCAGGGCAGTAGATCTGGATGGCCAGGCTGGAGAGGCGTATTCAGCAGTAGCCTTGCTTGCAGGCTGCCAGGATGGCAAATATTCCTTAAAGGAGTCCATTAAAGTAAAATAAACCCTCTTAATGTACCTAGGGAACATCTATAACAAAATATACGATGCACATGTGTCTATTTGCTGTATTTAAACCTGAATTTGTGAGAGTGGCACAGCATCGCCTTTGTCTGAGGTGCACTCAGAGATGCTCAATGGGGACAATGTGCTTGGGACAATCTGTTGTCTGCTGAAATATGTTCCTATTCTGAGTTAGGTGTCTAAAATACAGGACACAAAGCACTTGTTCTCCTGGGGATGTGATCCAGCTGGTCTGTGTAGCCTTCAGAACGTGCACTTTATGCTGCTGGAGAGGAGTCAGCCCTTCTAGTCATGACAACATATGAGAGAGTTTTAGTTTTTGGAGGCTGTCTGTCTTCTGACCGCATTCCCAGAGCAGCTCTGTTCCACATCACCACAGCCCTTGCCTTGAGCAGCTGCTCTCTGAGCCTGAACAGCTCATTCTCCATTCTCAAGGTCCTGGCTCCAGCCATGGCCCACAAGCAGGCTCTGCATGTATGTGTGGGTAGGGGAGATGTGCTCGGGAAGTTTGCGGTGGCTCAGACATGACCCCCTGAATGCCACATTCTCTTGGCACCAGTCAAAATCTCACAGAGCCAGATGTGCCATGGTGTTTGTTGTTACCCTACCCCTGGGGTTTTCTGGCCCAAGTGATGCCTGTTACCTGCCTGGCCAATGCTTGGCACCATACAGAGATCTGCAAAACACTTATGGAGGAGCAGCAAGCACACCTTTAAATATCTCCTCTTTATGATTCAGCTTGTGAGTCTGACGCTTGAGCACACGTATTTAATCCATGCTCAGCTGGAATTCCTCACCTCCATCCTGTAGGTCATAATGCCAGGAGGTGGGAATATGCCAATAAAATGTGCTGATAATTCTGATCCTGCAGTGTTCTCTCCAAGAACATTCTATTTCTCATTCTCCATGTCCTCACAAAGAAGGTAAAGTGGGTGCTGCAGGCCTGGGGAACTGGTGGCTTCGCAACAGTTCGGGCAGGTGCCAGCGAGACTTCGAGTGGGATGGTACTGGGAGGAAAGAGTACAAATGGTGTGCTAGTAATGTGTTTGTCCTGGTCTGAAAGTAGGGTGGTGTTCCTGCATCCACACCTAGGGAACAGGGAGAGCCACAGTGGCTCCAGGAATGAGGTTGGCTGCAGGTGTCAACGTTAGAAACAGGCAGCAGTGTTGAACTGTGACTGTGGCAGATAAGGGAGAACAGGAACTTCAGGTTCAGCAAGACAAAAACCCACCAAAATGCCTTGGTAGAAGGAAGAGAGTTGGTCATGGAGAGGGATATCAGGAGGCGTGAGTGCTGGAGGGTGCCTGGAGATGAGGGGAAAAACTGAAGGAGCAAAGGACCAAAGGGTAAATACAGACTTGAAAAGCGTGTCAGATCCAGGGTCAGGGAGTTGTGCCATGAACTGATGTGTTCTGATGGCCCCAAGGGGTTGAGCTGGAAGGAGATGAGTTCAGCACCTAAATCTGCAACTGCAGTGATGGGGACAGGCCAAGAGCTGGGCTGTGTGTCCTGCAGACACTCGTTAGTGCAATGGAGGCATGACCCTGGCCACCAGTAACCCCCAGTATGTGGCACTGTGTTCCATGATTTTAGGATTGCAGGAAGGAGAGAGGTAGAATAATAGTTAGTAAAATCACTGAGGTAAAGAAACCTTTTTAAAGCTGCAAAATGCCATGGTGTGCTAGTGTGGGGAGAGGTGAGAGCTGGGCTGCAGGAAGGGAGAAAGGAACAGTGAAGCTCAGTGGATGTTGTCCTGCTTTGGGATCGTGCTTAGGGACCCTTGCAGCACTCAGTCACTGGTGGAGATGGTGCCAACAGCGGCAGCTCCAGCAGCATGGGAACAGCAGAATTTGGTTATTGTACTCTATGGGAGGTACCACACTTTTCTGTAGAGACCCCTGAAGCTAACAGGCTCTGGGCTCAAGAGAGAGGAACCGCTCAAGCAATTCATCTGGAACTAATGGGGTTTGTGCCTTTGATAGGGCTGCACTTTTTGATACACCTTCTGTGTCAGCCTGGGAGTCTGGTGAGACCTGAACCTCACTGTGATCATTTACACACAGGACAAAAAAGGTTGTTATTTAACCCAAAATTTAGTCTGATATACCCTCTCTGGCAAATATAAGCTTGAATAATTACTGTATTTGAACAGTAAAAAAAAAATCTGCCTTAATTACATCTCAGAGGATGAAAATCTCCCACCTTGTCTGAGTGCAGACTGAGCATCTGGCAAAGGGAGGTTTCTCTCTGCGTACTAAATGGAATCTGTCTCAACCAACCCCAGACAGTTCCTGTGTTGATTACTGTGGCCCCTCACAGGGACTTATCTGTGTCAGGAGGGAGGTAGCAGCCATGCTCCCTCAGTGTCTCTGTGCACACCCTCCCTCCTCGTCAGACCCCTCAGTGCCAGCCTGAGGAATGGGATTGGTGGTGATGAGTGTTTCAGGTGGGTCTAAGTCCTGATGGCTTGCAAAGAGAGTGAATTCCAAAGGGTCATGAATGCTTGGACCTCTTGGAAGTTTCATACACCTCACCAGGCTTGAAATTGTGGGGACAGCTATGGGGATCTGCTTGGACCAAAGGTGCAAGCTCACCCTATGTTAAAAATAATTTCTGGCCCTGGGTTTGGCTTCTCAAAAATTTAAAACAATCTGGAGATTACTTTCATCTCCATTAGTAACAGAACAGCAATGTCCTCACGAGTGCTGTGACAGATGCCTGTTCTTTTGGAAAACAAGACCTGCCCATTTCCTGCAGGAAAAAAAAGGCCATTTTGACTGTCAGTCGCCATTTCCCCCAGTGTTGCCAACAAAAAGTTATTCCTGTCCTCGGGGGCTGTCACCACATTATTCCTCTTGTTCCTCTGAAAATCTTAGTTGTCCCTTGTAAATGTGCTGTGTCTATGATGAAGAGAGCTGCTGCTCTCCAAATGTGAGTCCAGATGCTCCAGAGGACTGTTGGTGACAGGGATGGTGGCTGGGCTGGGCTGGTCGCTTTGTCTCTTTTGGGGAGGGGAGGTGAAGGAAGGGCTTTGCAGGGAAGGGAACTTCAGTGTGAATCCCAAACTCTAATTTCGTTGGAAATTAAAGAGTAGCTGCAATAAAAAACTGAAGAGGGAAGTGCCTTGAACTCTCTGAAAATTCCTGAACTTCCTATTAATAGATCTGTGTTTAGAATAATGTGAAAAATTGAGTCTTTCCAAGCATTGAATCATGTGCATTCCCACGAGTTCTCAGCATGTCTGCACTCACACAGCCCCATCCTACTCTGTCCCTCCCATGCTGGCTCCAGGCTCATGGTGCAGCAGGAACCTCCATGGGTTCTGCAGCATCTCAGCTGTGGAGATTCATCGCTGGCCTGGTGATTTTATAAAACATTTGCGTTCCCCATACTTTATTAGTCTCTGACAGACTCATTGTTTATAACATACTTCTCAGCAAGCTGTTTGCGACTCATCGCCCTGCTTGCTTTATAGTCTATAAATATTTAATTCTTTAATAAACTGCTTATATGTAATATCAAATGACTGATGTACTTCTCTCCCCTCTTCAGCAGTGCTACTATTTGCAAAACAATTCTTTTGGTGTTTTGAATAGCAATATGTTCTATAAATGCTTGAATTTCCTTTTCCTAAATAGCAATTTCTTCAGGGTATTTGGTGAATTGACAAGCAGTACAATGGCTCCAGGAACTGCCCCTTCCTAAAGCTTCCAAAGGGCCACAGGCTGCAATCATGGGAGTGATATTTCTGGTAATATTTCCCACCTGTGCATGTCAGGAAACGGTGGGAGCCTGGCTGCAGAGCCGTGTGAGCACACTGGGCGCTGTGTGGAGTGGGGTGGGGGTGTCGTACAATGAGCATCCTGACTCTCACCATGTGCTGCATCCCCACCTCCTCTGCCTCACCCACTGCATGCTCCACACTCATTTTCCCAGCACAGTCTCCTTCCTGCTCCTCTTCAGTAGCACTTGTGGAAAGAGTGACTCTGAGTAGGTTTGGTCCTAAGCTTGGCTCCATCTTCCCTGGGGGGTTCTCTACCCTGGGAGCAGACAGCAGGTTGCTGGATTCCTCTGGCAGTCCCCAGCCTTTGGGCTCCTTCTGGCGTTCCGGACCCTCTCCAACATGCAATGGGAGCAGCAACCTTGAGGACTGCAGAAGTGTTAGCCAAATGAGGGCATGGCTAGAGCTATTGATCTGCTCTGCAGCCTGCTCCACGTCTGGGTCAGAACACCCTCTGAGGCTGGCAACCAGCTGTGGTCAGGGTTACAGGCTGCCCTGGCTGCACTGGGACCCATGGGCAGAGTGGACAGCCTTGCAGAGCTGGCAGGAAGGGCTGTCTGACAGCATGGGCACAGGAAGGGACAGTGGCACCGCACTGCCATGTCTGTGCCTCCCAGCCTCAGTCGTTTTCTTACCCTCCACCTTGGGGGAGGTTTCTTCTCAGACTCCGCGCTTTTAATCTCTTCCCTAAGGCTCGTGGCAAGCCAAGGCACTCTTTGGGACTGGGCACCATGCTCTGCTGCCAGGGCAGAACCAGGTGGGGGAAGGATTCAGCACCTGGAATGATGACAAGGGCATGGTGCAGGCATTGCCTTTCTGTGGAGTCACTTTGTGTTGGTTCCAGTTATTCTGTATTCCCAGGTTCCATGTGGTCTGAACAGACACCCCGGTACTGAGCTGCTTTGAGGCTGGAGACCAGAAAGATGGGGCAGGGCCAAGTGACATCTTTGGGGTTGCTGTTTCACAGGGTCCAGACCAGTCACGTTGGGGTCAGGAAGCCATCGGCTGGGGTGGATGGGCTGGATGTTGGAATGAGATGCTCATTAAGGTCCCTTCCAACCCAAACCGTTCCATTATAAGATTCTATGGTCTGCACAGACCACTCCATCTGATCCTGGATGCTCTGTTCCTTACAGACAGCTTTGGGCTGCTCACTTGGGTCCAGGCTGGTTTGAACACAGGTTCCTTGTTGCCAGGGTGGCAACATGCCTTAGCCATGCCCCTGAGAGGCTGTAAGGGCAGGACATTCACACCCAGCTGCTGAGTCACATTGCCAGTTGGGTTATCCCTCCTTTCCTAGATTTTTGCAGATGGTTTGGAATGGCAAGCAGAGCTCAGGTTTGGGATTGCTGCCCAGAAGAAGTCTTGTGTCCTGGTTTTGATCAGACCTGGCAGCCTGTTGTCTGTGTGTGGTCTCCTGAGTGCCCTTGCAGAAGGAGTGGGGGGGTGTGTGTATGTGACAGGGCTGCATCTGTTGAGATGTGGGAAGGGAGTGGAGGCAGGTGACGGCTGAATGGGCCCGTGGTCAGGAGTCTGAGCAGCATGGGGCAGCAGCCGCCCTCTTGGCTACGGGTCATCTGCACCCACTACACATCGGTCCTTAGACAGACTAGAGCATAACCCTCCTCTTTGGGGTCTCATATCCCTTTGAGGGCGGCCTGCCTGAGGACCCCTGGTAACTGTGTGCCTGAGAGCTTCCTTTGGGCAGGCTCTCGTACCACTGCTGTGCCTGTGACAAACGGCACACCCTCAGAGGCAGTGGGTCCACCCCACTCTGACCACAAAGAGACTGCTCAGGAGCCTTGCTGGAGCTGTAGTTACAGTCTGTGCGTGCCCAGGGCATGGGAGGAGAGGAGGCTCTTCTTGCAGCGAGTCCCATCTGCAACTGACCTTCCTCTCCACCTGCCTCTCCCTTTTTCGGTGGAGAGGAGACTGATGTTCCCTCCCTGACACCACATCTGTCTGCAGCCCGAGCCCTGCCCACCACCAAGAGGGTGTGGAAGCTGCAGAACCGTCCAGGATCAGCACAGAACAGACACACAAGGCACAGACCCCCAAGCTGATGTCACACAGCTCAGGTGAGGGTGTTGCTGTTGGCTGCCAGCCCACTCTGTCTCTCTTTGTTCACCCCTTGCTGATGGACATGGGTGCAGGTTCCAACCTAGAAGAGCAGCAGGACAGAGCAGCCAAGGGGTCCCACATTTGTATTTTCATACTTATTATCCAGGTACTGCTCACTGCTCTGAGGAAAATGGGTGCGGGCAGATCTAGCCAGCTCTGGGCTCCCTGTCCCCAGCAGGCTTCCTGAAGACACAGTGGCCAGAACTGCTCTGCCCACTGGCCTGTGGTAGGGACCCCCTGGGCACCACATCAGCACTGTGTCCCTTGGTGGGGGATGCCAGCCTGGCATCAACCAGGATCAGCCAGCACCAGTGCCTGGGCAGCATGTTGTCACACCACCCTCGAGCTGTCATTGGGCCCCTCTTTGTCACCGAGCTGTGCCACTCAGCACATTCTCCCTTTGCTTCCTTTTCTCCTGTCCTCCTCCCACCACACACTTCTGAAAGAAAACCAGGAATCATCCAGGCATCCAGCTCTCAGCGCTCTGGGTCTCTGGCAGCGAGCATGCCCAGTGCCCTGGCTGAGGGATGAGTGATGATAAATAAGTAAATCACGCGGTGGGCTGAGTGATTCCCCAGCAAGCCTGTTTGTCCCAGGCACAGTGCAAAACCCTCTTCTCCTTGGCGATAACCTTTCTGCGTGCTCACATTATGCATGTATTCATGTGACTTCCTCTGCCTCACCGCCACCTCTTCGACTCATTTAAATAAAAATAATTTATGTGGACATTCCTTCAGTCAGGATTCCCCCCCCCAATAATATTTCATTGATGCTGTGAACCCAAATGGGGTCGTTATGCTTTTGCATATCATTAGGGCTTTATAAAGAACAACAGCGACATCTGCATGTGCCGCAGCGCCACAGAGATGGGGGAGAATATGGAAAACAAACCCCAGATGAGCTCCAAGCTCATCTGGCTCTGTCTTTCCTCAGTGCCTTTGCCTCTACCATGGACACAAGTAATTGTACAGTGTAATCACATCACGGCTCATCTGAATATTCATAACCGAGACAAAGACTTGGAGGAGAAGAGAAGTGGGGGAGGGAAAGGAAGATAATTTAAATATAAAACAGTATTTCATTTGGAAGCAAAGTTCTGCGTTCAGCTCAAGAGATTGTCTTGGTACCAAATCGATGTGTCTGTCTGTCTGTCTGCCTCCTGTGTGGAAGCATGGGCAGTGGGAGCACCACACCCGCAGCCCCCGCCGTGGAGACAGAAAATAAAACACAACAACAAACAGTGGCAGAACTGCCCCCAGCCAAAAGGATGTTTGAAGAGTCGCCAACGGTGGCTAACCAGCTGCTGGTCTCCAGGAAAGAAATAGTCTATTGAGGGAGCTTTATAAAGACGCCAATTAATATGTTGTGCATGTATAAGATCTACAAAGAGCCCACTGTGTTCCTCCCCCCGCAGCCACCACCTTCCCTTCCTGATCAGTGCCAGTGGAGAAGGATCTGCACTACCAAATAATTGATTAATCATTTCAGCAGTGACAACGCCCCTCTCCAAAATAAAGAGGGAAGAAAAACAAACACAAAAAGAGGCAACTGTTCGCTAATTAGCGTGTAAATTACCGCTGGTTCCATCCTTCTTTGTGCCTTTAAAAAAGGAAAAGAGAAAGAGTAGAGAAATATATTCCCCATCTTAATGTATATGTTGTCTTCATTTCTTTTCTATTACTCTGGTATCCTTCACCAGTATGAACCCAGCAGTGTGGTGTTTGTCGAAGCTGTGGCTGGCTCTGCCAGTTCGTTCCCCAAAGAGCTCCTATTTCCATTCCACTGGAGCTTATATTCCTTTAAATGTCTAGCGCAGCATCATTTCCCCCTTTCTAATACATCACTCTGCTGGAATTAGAAGAATCCAAGGTTATATCCAACTTCAAAGGTTTCCAAGTCATCATGATTTTAATAAAAGGAGAAGATAGATCATGGAACAAGTCCCTGGCTTTTGAAGATAGGCATCATAGGGACCTTCCTCCCTCCGTCTCATTCTCGCTCTCGCACTTTCTCCCCCCAACTTTGTACCTCTCCAGCTCTGAATGTCCCGCGCTAGCGCGGTTTAATGATATGCAAATGAAATATGCATAAAACCATTCTACTGTATGATGATTAAACACTGGAGACATTAACCGCCGACGCTTCGCTGTTTGACTATAATAATCTTTCCCGAGCATCCACTTTGATTGCGGAGTTATGGAAACCCATAGCAGTTGGCAGAGAGGGAGTAAGAGAGAGCGAAGGAAGGAGAGGTGTGGGGACACATCACCCATCTCTGCATTTATCCCATTCCAGGAGACGTTTCCCCCTCTTTGTACTGCGTTCCTACTGCTGTCTTTTGTAATCCATCCATGCGGTCGCACCAGGGCGATTAACGGGAAAAAAAACCTCTTTTCTCTTAATGTTTCAAAGCTCATTAGCCAAACGATTATTCCTCATTAACAGCGAAAGCTCATTCATTAAAAGAAAAAATATGCCCAAAAGATGCCAGCGCTGTTAATCCTGAGCCCTGTAGCTGGGCTGTAAATCCCATGCTAGTATTTTCCATGAAGAAGGGAAGTGCGCCAATCCACAAAAAAAAACACCAAGCAAAAAGAAAACATTTTGTGTGTTTTGTAAAATCCGCAAGAGAGGCAATTAATATTCCCGTTGTATGACTTTATTTTTTTGTCTCTCCCTTTTGTCTCCAGTGCCCTTCCCTGGCTCAGCGCCCGGTGCCAACAGAACACCTTGCAGGATCCTCAGCAGCGCAGACAACGTAAGTAGCCAGCTGTCCCTTGATGCCCTCGTCCAGAAGCCCTGCGCCCTCCAGACCCTGTGGAGCGCCCGTGTGGCTCCTTCCCTCGCTCGCCCTCCGAGTGCCACCTGGGTTTCACAAGTAGCACCTTCCAAATCTCTCTGTCTTCAAGTTTGTGCATGTCTGTGTGGCATCCCTCCTCCTCCTTCACTCCCATAGTGGATCTCGTGAAGGGCTTCAGATCGGCCCCATTCATCTCCCTGGTGATAGCAGTGAATGTAGATAAATCTCTGCCTGCCTGCTTGCTGCTCCAGTATGATTTTTATTTTGTCTTCCGTGTATACCTAGGTCAAAAAGTGGGATGTATACTGATGGTGGGTGAGTGTGTGTCTGTGTCTGTGTCTGTCTCTTCCTCACTCCCTGTCGTTCTCTCTCACCGAGGCACACAAACATACTTCTCCCTGCGTGTGTGTGTTACACGCGTGCACACAAATAAATATCCACACACAGACACGTGTGTGCACACACAGAGGCAAACACACACCTTCTCACCCCCCCACTCACACAGCTCCTCTTCACCGACCCAAGGCAGTGTGTGCGTGTATGTCTGTGTGTCCGTATGCACTGTTCCATGTGCGTGTGCATACACAGGCATCTCGCTACACCGTCAAACATTCCCTCTCCTCCCAGCAGAGGCTGTGTGCAGCTCTGATCCTGCCCTGTAAGAGCGGTATTCCTTCCTCCCTTCTTTCCCTCAGCGTGCTGTTCCGAGACCTTCATGCTCCCTCCTCGGGGTCCCTCCTGAGCTGCAGAATTGGCACCTTTCCCCGAGGTTGTCCGAATGGCAAATGGCACTGGCCAGAGCTCGCATTCTTGTAGCTTCTCATGGCATTTCTTCCTCCATGTCGGCTACTCCCTTTTGTTTGTTGTTGACTGGTCTGGGTGTGGTTGGGGTTTTTTTTGGCATTAATTGTAAACGAACCTGAATGGCAAAACACACCAACAGCTTGCGGGGGGAAAAAAAAGCAAAAAAAAAGCAAAGCCCCACACAAACGCCTTCTGCTGCGACAGATGCCCACGTTGCCCCTGGCATGGCGAGCGGGCACAAGGGGTTTGTTGATGAGGTTTTTTCAGTTGCTGTGTTTATTGTTCGTATTTCCCTTTTCCATTTATTTTTAAAGACTCCAAGATGCCGGCCTCGGCTTGGAACGGAGCGGTGTCATGGCGGAGACGACGGCCTTTGTCTCGCAGGGTGTGAAAGCATCCGTTGTGCTGGCTCCACTGCGGCAGAATGACGTCTAAAGGGGGGAAAAAGTGCTGGAAGTCCGAGTTGTGCGGTGCTGGTGGGGGAGCCCCGTCCCCACGGTGTGCGTCCAAGGAAGGGTTTGCGGCAAAGGAGCCTGGTCTGTAATCCTGGCACTTGTGCCTCCGGTCGCTGCCTGCCGTTTGCTCCTGGGGGTCTGGATAATCTCCCTTGGCTCTACGGCACTGTCTGGCCCGCGCACAGGGCCCCCGTAACATATACCCGCTGCCGCGATCACAGGGAGCTGTGGCGTTGCCACTGAATGGATGGCACTGTGCCAACTCCGCTGCCATCCGCCCTTGCAGCTCTTTTCCTCCCTCCTCCCTCCCGCTCTCCCCTCCTCCTCCTCCTCCCGTCGACTTGATGTTAATTAACACACGGGTTAATTGATTTTAAAAGCTGAAGAATTACAGTTAACTTTTCCCACAGGGTACGGACGCCAGCCGCCTGGCACGGCTCTGCCTCGCGCGGGTGCAGGGGGGCAGGGAAGAGCTCGCAGCAAAACCAGCCACTGCAGAGGGATGGATGGATGGCCGTCGACTGTTGGAGTGTGGCTGGGGCAGCTGATGCTCCTGCCTCATCCTCTGGACATGTCACCACTGTATTTTGCTATAAACAACCAACGTGACCCCTCCCCTCGCCTCTCCCACCCACCCTCCTTTCAGGACGAGTGCTGTCAAAGTTTCAGCAGGGAAGCTGTCCCCCCCAAAGTCCCATCAGAGTCCAGCAATGTCTCGCACCACAGGACTGCCCAGCCCAAGCACCCTGCATGACGACATGGGGCATCGGAGGGCCCCCGACCCTCATGGGCTCATCCCGCCTGCCAGGGCTCAGTTCCCCTCATCGGCTCCAATGTGTCGCTTGGGATGAAGCATCACAACCACGGGAAAGTTAGTTTGTTGTAATTACAAGAGAAATAACCCATGTAGGGGCTTTGTTTTTTCGCTCTCCCTCTCCCCAGTGTGCTGCCGGTGAGGGTGATGGTGTGGCAGGAGGAGGCGCAGCGACGCTGGGAACTTGCTGCTTTCACCTTCCCGTGCTTTCATTTTATTTCGTTTTTTAAAAGCATGAAGCAAGTGAAGCGACGAGAGGAATCCATTATGCAAATCAGGTCACATTTGCATAATGTCTCATGACTGGAATATGCAAATGAGTTGTATAATTTATGAGTGCCAGTGTCTGTCTAAAAGTGTTTCCCAGAATTTATAAAAACTGCAGCGTGGGGAGGCAGCTACCGGCTGCCCTGCCAGGAGGGTCCACGCTTGCTTTGCAAAGTCTGCCTGAGCCCAGCAGCCCAAACACTCAGGAATAAGAACTGACGCCCCTTCCCACCCTGTTCCTCTTGCTTTATTTTCTGTTTCTCCCTCTGCAAAGTCCCCACCTGCTCCCCTCAAACTTCTCTGAGGGTGTGAGACTGGGGCACGGGGCTGGATGGCCGGGCAGTCCCGCAGGTGGCTCAGCCAGGGCTCGCTCAGGTTCCTCAGGGCTCTCCTCAGCTGCAGAGCCCCTGCGCCATTCAGGTAAGTGAGCTCATGGGCACGGTGCATCAGAGAGCTGCCTCGAGCCTCTGCCTCTACTGACCCACGCAGTGGGATTCCTGCTGGTTTGCCATGTGCCAGGTCCAGCCCCTGCTTGGATCTGAGCCCCATGACCTTGGGGAGAGCTACGAGGTCAGCGCAGGGCTGGCATTGCCAGCGGAGGGACCCTGAGTGTCGTCCCCAGTGCCGCAGCGCTCGGCGTCAGCACTGGAAAGGTCTCTGGAATATCTGGACATGCAGGACAGGTATCAAGACTTTGTCTTTTTTTTCCTTCCTCTCTGCGTGTCTGGTGATCTGGGGAGCACCAGGAGGATGTAGGTGGGCTCTTGGACCTGGGGATGCCACTGGCCCGAGCTGCCTGCATGGGGAAAGGGTAAATAATAATGCACTGGCCCGTGGAAGGTTGTGTGGGTCATAGCCTGCCCACTCTGGGCAGCATCCAGCGAGGAGCAGCGGGATGGGAGAGCCCAGGGGTCGGGGCAGCTCAGCATTGGCCTTTCTCAGCTCTGGGAGGTCCCTGAAAGGGCTTTTGGGCAAGAAAGTGTGATTTGCTGTTCTTGAGAGTCTGCATTTCAATTGTAAAACCCAGATGTGTTTATCTCACTGGTTCCAAATCAGTTTTGGTGCTAGCTACCTCTAAAGTGACAAATCTCACACTTTTCATCAGTTTCAAAACACTGTGTCTGTGCGTTTGGTTTGTTTAGTGCATGCAGCTCCAGGCTGTGACAGTGAGAGTCTTGCTGAGTGCCTCCAGGACAAAGAAGTGAGTTCATAGACTGTGCTTTTACCTGTGACTGGGGAGTTCTGTTGCGGGAATATGAAGAGACCCTCTGCATCAGGTACAGGGTACAAACTGGCACATACTCTGTGTGACACCAGTGAAAGGCAGCAGCACAGCCAGACTCTGAAACATCTTTTGCTTGTTGTTGCTCAGGTTTGGTGCAGGGTGATCGTCCCCCCAGCACCAAGGAGTCACTCTCCCTGTACTGGTCCTTGCTGGCACAGAGAAGTAGCTGAGTCTGATCTGGAGACAGTGCAGGACCAGGGCCACTGGGAAAAACCAGTGTTTCCTGCTGGAGACCGGGTGCTTTGTGGAGGGCAGGAAGGGCCAAGGGCAGTGGGAGGGAGTGGGATGGTGGCCCTGAGGAATGTCCCATGGTTCCATGATCAGTGGCCCTGCAATGCCAGGGGTCAGGGATGTTTTTAACCTCAAGGCAAACCATTCTGCTTTGCTTGTCACAAAGGCTCCTGCAGGCTGGAAAGGAGAAGAGAATGTCTGCTTATATGTTGTGGTTTAGCATCAGCAGATTCTGCACTGCGACTGGTGCTGGTTCTCCAGATGGGGACAAGGATGGGCAGACTGTCAGGGCTGGCCAGCAGCAAGGCTGGGCCATGGGTGGGAGGAGGAACTCGGGCTGTGGGGTAATTTGCAGGTGCCAGAGGGGACTCAGTGTCTGCTTGGGGAGAGCCCACAGCTCCGTGTAGAGCCGCCTCACTGTGCTCTGGGCTGTGCAGGCGGCTGGTCCCGGTCCCCTCCTCATGCCATGTGCTGCATGGGGAGCTGGTTCCAGTCCCCCTTGTGCTCTGGGCTGTGTGGTGTGCTGGTCCTGGTCCCCCTCCTTGCACTCTTCGCCATTTTCTGATATTTTTATCAAACCACCAAAACACCTGAAGGTTCTCTCATGGTTTTGATACTGCAGTGAGGACTGGCAAATGTTCTGAGCTTTGTATTTAGGGACGAAAGAGCTTCTTTGGGGTGGGAGAAGGAAAGCTCATCCAGAACATTCACTGAAACCTCCATATCTGCCAGACAAGATAGTCTGGTCTCTGTAGGTCAAAACAAGGGACAGTGCATCAGGAATCCCTCACACAGACCTGCTCATTCATGGTCTGGGTTTCTATTGAGGTGATGCCTTTTGTCAGCTGAACAGAGCATGCCTGACAGACCCCTGTTGCTCTCTTTCAGTGTTCTCCTGTGGTTCCTCACCAGTGGCATTGGAAGAATTCCCTGCAGCTCTGTCCTTGGGACTTCCTGGGGCCTTTGCGGGCAGGACTTACTCTGTCTCTTGATGAGGTAAGTCATCTGCAACACTGATCCAGGGACCTGTGAGCTGGGACTCCTCTGTGCCTGGGCCCCCCCCAGCAGAGCATAGTTCAGCCACGTGCCTACTGGCATTACCAGTTGTTATCATTTCCACCACGAAGAGTTGCCACATAGAGTCCCTCTTTTAAACAACTACTGCCTCCTTCCATTCCTCCTGTACCACTGCTGGTTTGAGTAGTGGGGTACAGTTACAGATAACCTCCAGGACCTCCAGTTCCCTCCTCACCTCTCCTGGGTAACAAGTGCACCGTCAGGCAATGCCAGCCTCAGCTGGATGGATGGTCTCAGTTTTCCATTCCTATCAGTGCTGAACTCTGTGACAGTGTGAGCTGCTGATGCCAACTCAGTGACCCACGTTTTGAGCTGGCAGCTCTGTCCCATCCTTGCTTAGTTTTGCAGAAAGAGGGCAAGGTGCAGGCAGAGTCTGAGGACTGCTGTCTGACCAGGTCCATGGAGGCACTGGTCTTCCAGCAATAGGCATCAGCCACCAGCATCACATTACCAGCCTTGGCACACCTGACTGTGCCTGGCATCAGGAACAGCTTGTCTGCATGGGGCTTTTTGCCTGATGGTTGTAGATAACAATAGTTGTAAGCAAAGTGTATAAAATCTTTAAATCTTTAACAAATCTCTCATTAATCCTGGCTAAGTAGATTAAAGCTGACTGCAGGCTCTAAAAAGAACCAAGCCGATCACTTGCAGAACAGAGAAAACATATACAGTGAAAACAGTCAGACTGTAAAATGTGCAGCTCTTATGTTCTCTGGTGTAGATAAAATTAAGGTGGCAGGATGGTAACCAGACCACTGGTCCTGGGATCAGTGGAGCCAAAGATTCAGTGAGATGAGGCAGTACAGCACAATTCTGTACAGCATGACTCAAAAGTGTCAAAGATGCTACAAGCAGATATTGTCCGTGTGCTGCAGACTCAGGGAATGAAGGGTTGCTGTGTGGATGGCATCTTCAGCTAAACAGGACAAGCTGCTGAATTCCCAGATGGAAATCAGGATGCTTCTCAATGTTCAGCCTGATGCTAAGGTCCCAAGCATCAGACTGGCCTGTTTATGGCTCTGGTACTCTCCACAGTGGTCACTGGAGCTGATCTATGTTTGCAGAGATAGCTCTGATTGGCAATGAAATGGTTAAATATCTTGGCACAGTGAGATTCAGCCACTTAGACTTTGCTTCAGTAACTGAAGGAGCAGATTTTGCAGGATTAGGCTCTTAGCTGGAGAGGTTAGGGGTTTGTCTTCCTTAGAACCAGCCATGTGTTCCTTTCCTAAGTGTACATTCCGAGGTGTAAAGTACAGGGACATCACTGGCTGAAGCTGTCACAGGAGAGGTGAAAGCCCTCCAGCAAAGGCCAGCAGTACTGTCACCGTGGTCACTCAGTGTTTGCAGCCAGCTGGTGCCTCCCTTCTTCTCCCCCTGGCCCACCTGTTTGCCTGCTCACACAGTGCCTGTGGTTTCTGCTCCCCCAGACACTGTCTGCCATCCTTTCTCACGTTTTGCACATCCCAGTGGTGCCTGCTCACTTTGCCAGCTCAGTGATTGTATTTTCTTTGTCTTTGCTTTTGCCCTTGTCTCCACACACAGGACTGGGACTTTCTGCTCCAGCACCTACACCTCAATGTCTCAAAGGTGGCACTGTGGTGACCTGTGCTAAAAACTGCAGCAGTATCTCCTGCTGCTGTGGTCATACCTCCAAATGTAAATGCTGGTGTTGGCTCCCGAAGAGCCGGGCTTACAGTCAGGCCAACAGCAGGTTTTTGGGGTTTGGTGGTGAGCCAGGGGAAACAGGTGATGCAGGATACATCTGCTGAAGGGACCAACACTGCTCAACCAGCCAAACCTGGTGAGCCTGGCCCCAGATGAAAGGAGCTCTTGGCACTCCCCCATTTTGGCAGGTGGTATTTGGCTATTCGAGAGCAGTTGAGATTTGGGGGTGCCTTGTGAGCAGGGGGATCATCACGTTGTCCCTTATCCCTCCCCCATCCCATGAGACAGAATAGACCTGGCACATGTGACTCAGCATGGACCCTCATTGTGCAGGCAGAGCTTTAGTGGCAGAACAAAGAAGCTGAAGTTTCCCAAGCTGCCCCAGCAAAGGGCTCCTAAAACAGTGACACATCTGTTCTAATAAAGTTACACTTGTTACACATGTCTAATCACGTGAGGAGATGGCTCAAAACAAGGACTGGAGGGTGTCCTGCCTTAACACAGCTCTGCCAAAATGACAAGAGGTTCCTGCTGTCACTCTCAGGTTATTGTACTAAGATGCTGAGATCTGCTCCCCTTCCTCCCAAACAGGCAGTTTCCTCACCCTGCAAACTGCCCCAGGGCGCAATAAGTAGGTTAATGCTTGTTTTAGGATTAGCCTGAGGGTGAGGGTTCCCTGAAGGAATAGCAGGAGCTGGGTTTGCTCTGTGCCTGTGTGAGTTCATGCATGGGGATGCCTCCAAGGCAAATGAATTCCTACTGCTCCTATTTCATCGCTGTGCGTCCCTTTGTCCCTTCCTCCTTCCGTGGGATGGTGATGTTCCTTGTCATGACAAAGCTTTGATTTCAGGCTCATATGCTTTTCCTTGCATTGTTTTTCCATTTTTTATTCGTTTTTCCATTTCCTTGCTTCCTAATCCTCATTCTGGCCAGGGCAGGGAGTGCGAACTCCTGTGGGTTGCATTGGCCATGCCTCACTCTTCAGGCTGCCCCTTTTCTCTTATGGCCAGACTGGCTTCAGAAAAGGAAAACAAACCAAAATATATCAGTGGTTTTCGAATTGCAAATCTGGGTGTTCAGAAGCCATGAAGTGAGAAATTTCTTGTGCTTACCACAACATGAATCCACCCATGTTGGACATGAGCAGCATTTCCTATTTCTGCTCAGAGTCCTGGATACAAAGCTTGGTTAAAACAGGCGTCAAGGCAGCTGCAGATGGGGAAAAACAGGGTCAGGGAAGAGAACAGGGAGGTTTTGGTGTGTTCATCATTACAGATTTTGGCTGTGGCAAGGGAAAGTTAAATGTGTGCTAGAACTGTGGATTCAAAGTTGATTTGCTATTTAAATTTTAATGTGTGAAGTTCTCGTGTTTAATTTCCACGAAAATATTGACTCATATTGTCACATAAAGGTAGTATTGACATTTTGCATGGAAAGACTCTCTTTTTGGTTGCTTGGCACCTCTTGACCCACATTCCCAACCTGCAGACCCTGGTATGCTGGTGCAATTCAGCCCAGCCCCAGGTGCAAGTGCCTGTTCTTTGGTGACTTACTGTGTGCACAGATCCTGCACAGGGAACAGATCAGCACGTGGCACAGGTGGTTGCTGTGTGAGGGATTCCTCACCCTGCTGTTGTGGAACCTGGAAGTGCTGGATGGATGGCAGGTAGTGGCTTGGGAGCTGCCTTTAGTGACAGATACAGCTGTTGGGTTGCTGTGTTTGTTATGTTACTGGAGGCAGTGGATGAGCCAGGACCCTTGCAGAGACAGCTCTAATTGTCCTTGTCTTCCACTTTTTCATCCTGGAACACGAAGGTGTTTCTTTGCAGAATTGCTGAGCGCTCATGCTTTTGCTTGAAACATATGAAACTCTATAAAGTTGTTAAGTGCTTCACAAATCAGAACTAGACACCTTGAATCAAGAACCTGAAATTAGAGGACAAATCTGGTGCTTGGGTCTCTCTCTGCCTCTATTTGGCATTTGTAAAGTGCAGATGATAAAACTTTTTCCTCACAGGGGTGCTGAGATTAGGGAATGCTCCTGGAGAATTGAGAGTGATGAATGTCAGGAATTCCACAAGCAGCTTAATAAAAAAGTTCTGTGAGAGGTTTGAAAAGTGGGCACTAAATGCAAGGTGGAGCTGGAGCCATACACTGAGCTGTGGCAGAGACCAGGAAGCACTGACTGATGCCTCTTCTGTGCACATTATTCTCCATGTGGATGAGTCCAGGATAGTGTGAGATGTGCATTGGAGCCCATAGCATATGCTTACACAGAAGGGCCCAGATTATTCTGGCAACATTGATTCTGTCATACCCAGTGTTACAAGTGTCTCATAATTGTAGTGTTTTTCTAAAATAACTGTAGGCATTGTTCATAAATTAAGAAATTCCATCTGTACTTTTGCATGTTTCCATACTTCGTCCAGCTAATGAGAACTGCGAGGTTTGGCATCCTTTGAAAGCTTCCTCAGTAGTAAATGTGATCGGAGACACCAGAGCATTCTCCTGGCTATCAATCTGCAGATAATAGAAGGTCCATTTCTTAAGTACACACAGCAAAGGAGAAGAAGAAATACTGGCTATGACACAAAATGAATTGTCTTCCTCTGTGCCCTTGTAACCTAGGGCATGTAGTGCAGGCTGCCAGCCATCGCGTTACAGATTTAGAAGTGCTGGAATCTCTCCGTCTGTAGCAGGCTGCCTGATGGATTGGTGAGTAATGGACTCGGGGAGTGCATTACCAGCGCCCAGACTAATGGCTAGTGCTTGCCCATGGCTTTGGCTATAGATCATCCATCGTGCTATTCATAAGCTCTTGCCAGTCTGTCTCTGGCACTTGTGCTGCCGCTGTAACACCGTTTGCCTGAGAAATTCTGCACCAATGTCCCCCACGTTTTCCGAAGGTGAGGAGTAAATGAGGAGAAAACAGTGAGTCACAGTTCTCCAGTTCTCTCACTCTTTGGAGGACATTGTAAAGGATAAGGTGATAGACATGATACTCACTCACCCAGTGTTACCAGCACAATAGCCTGGAAAATACATCCAGGGTTTCTGCACACCATGAGGCACCATCCTATCACTGCCTGAGGAACCTGTGTCTGGGATCTTTGCTTTCCCAGGCAGACCAATGTTACAGGCTGTGACAAGATAGAAAGGGGAGAAAGAGGTGACTGAGGTGCTGAATATGACTCTGACATGGCCTCTGGAGAGCTGGAAGAAGTGCCTGGATGGCACTGTCAAGATTTGGCTGTTTGTGAGCTAAATGAGGTAGAACTAACCTTCATAGCAAAGAACATCTCTAGGGCTGACTTCTGGGCTGGTTTTGGTGGACAGGTCAGGTGTGTGCAGAGAGGAATGAGTTGCTTCCAGTCCCACCAGGCTCAAAAGCCTTTCCTCTTCCTTTAGACTTGAGTAGGACTCCAGGGTTGTGGCTCACTGGGGGATTGAGATGAGCTGGATCCCTCTCTGGTTCTTTCACTTGGACCACTGCCCAGCCATGAGAAAAGAGCAATCCAGTCAGCTCTCGATTTAAACTGGTGACCCATTCCACCTCTGGTTGTGTGAGCCATCCAGGACCCATTCCAATTCCCGAGTGCAGCCTGGTCACTTTGCTGATAGTGAAGGTGTAAGCCTTGCTCTGCTATTCTGGGCTCTTTGGTCTTGTATTTTTTGCAAGAAGTTACTTAAAAATAAACTTCTGCAGTTCTTTATTAACTTACTCCTGATGAGATTTTGGAAAGGATGAAGCCTTCATCTAAGGAGTTTCCTCTACAGCAGTTATAGTAAAGATTGCTGCTAAAACCAGACAGCAGGACCAATACTATTAAAACAATGCAGATGAGGGAAGTTTTTCAGTTCCTGGAGTCCTGTGGAACTAGAAATAGCCCAAACTGAGCAACAAACACTTTACATCTTCTAGTTTACTTCATGTGTTAGGAATGTGTTTTGCCTTTTGAGGGGGATCATGGCAATGACACTGATGTCCTTGGGATGCTAGATATTACTCTCTTTTAGAGAATCATCTCTGTGTACCTGGGCTTTAACTTATGCACTTCAGATAGAGCTTGGACACCTTTCAATTGGCCCGAGCAGGGATCAAATTCTGTTTCTTCATATTTGTCACATTAATTCCACAACCAAAAGTCTGGGTGTATTTTGGATACAGAAGCAGGTGGAGGATGCAGAGGGTTACAGAGAAGGCAATGCTGCTGAACAGGAGATGCTATAAACCCAGAAATTCCCAGTGAGTATTGTCCATCAGTTTATTTGTGTGCTATTTTGGGAGATGTTTCTGCTAATAAAGCGTCATCAATCTACTATTTCTTTTGGCCAATCTTTCCCTTTCTCAGCCCACCTATATAAAACCTTATAGTGGCCTATATTTAACTGAGAATATCCTCTGCTTGTTTCCTCTGTTCCACTGTGAGTTTTCTTCCTTTAACAAGCACAACAGCATGCTGCTCCTGCTTCAAAGAGAAAATTAATTCCGTCCGCAAAAGGGTCAAGTGCTGGAAAGTGCATAGCAATGCAGTTTGCATGGCAGGATCCAGGAGATATGATGCTAATAAGATTCCAAGATGAGAACAGCAGACTGGCTCTGGGGATTCAGATGAAGGGTTCTGTAAATTTTAAAAGAAATGGTCTCCAAAAACTAATGATGTCTGCTTTCCAATTCATTAATAATGTGGAGCAGGGAGATGGGAGTGAGAAGCAGGCCATGCTTTGAAATATCAGAATGTAACAAGGAAAAAAACAGCGAGAGCTCATCTCACCGGGGTCATAAAGCTGGGAGGAACAGGCGGGCTGCAGGGGAACACAGTGTCGGTGCCTGGAGGGAAGGAAATTGCACTGTGTGTTCTGCGACCTGTAATTTATGCACAGACTCTTTGCCAGCGCTGATGTAAAATTTCTATGCAGAAAAAGATGCTGCTGTATTGACAGATCTTTTTCAATGTTCTTGTTTAAGGTGACTTAGTACACAGGATATCTGATGGGTTTTAAAAACAGATCTGAATTGCCTTAGCATATTTACAAATGGCTCTTGGTAAACCTTCCCCTTCACCTTTTTGCATTGCACGCACGAAACCTGAACCTTGTTTGTAGTTAATAGTGGAAGAAAACCCCTCAGGCAAAGCCTAATGAACCAAGACCAATTCTGAGCTTCCCTCTGCAATATCTGGAGAGCCTCTGCCTTTCCGAGGGCTCCTGGACACACCGTGTGACCTTGCTGCTTTACATCACAACAACCTCCCATTACTGCTGCAGCATTTGCTGTTGGTACTGCTGTGCAGACATAATGCTGGAGTCTCTCCCTTGTGCCTGCAATGGAAGATGTCTGTGCCTGAGCGGTTTCTGGAGCAGGAAGGTGTGTGGCAGCAGGATTTAGCTCTGACTTTTATTTTGACAAAGCTAGTATGATTGCAAAGTGAGGTTAAGGTTTTCCTCCTATCTTTTCCTTTTATCTGTGTGATATTTTCTCACCTTGCCTCAAAACCTCCTGTCAGCAATGGCTGACGAGGTTCTGGGAGAGCCTCACTGCCCTTGGGAGCTCTTCGGAGCCTGTGGATGCCAAGAGGTCGACTGTGGCACAGGGTACGGGCTCCACTGCCAGCCCTCAGCCTGCCCATGGTGCTGCCACTGCAGTGGGACCTGCCCACACTGGGCTCCTGTCCCAGCAGTCAGCTCAGCCTTGCTGTTTGTCAGAGCAGGTTTTAGCCCCAGTAAGATCAGTGTCTCCTCTCTGCTGCGCTGTGCTGCCCTGGAGCCCTTTGCCTGTGCCTGCTCTCACAGTCTGCAGGGCCCATCTGTTTCCTTTAGCTCGAGCCACATTCTCTCAGCAGCAAGTCTTGCTCCGAGACAAGTGATCTCTCTCTAGTGCAGGAGCAGGGGTTCAGAGGGGTGTTCAGTGAGTGACAGTGTGTGCTGGGAATACCTGTCCCCTCAGAACAGCTGTTTTCATGAGAGGTCACCCTCATGAGCTGCAGAATCAGGGCTGTCTGGGGTGCAGTGGGTGATCTGGGGGAGACAGCTCACAGAGCCTGGTCAGGAGGTTGGAGCTCAGGTTTGTTTCCTTGCTAAAGCCTCAGCCATGGAAGTGGATGAAGTGGGGCTCTGCATCATGGCTGTAATGTGTTCACAGAACAGGTTATTTTCTTACAGTGTTTATAGGTGCTGTGTATTTCTTCAGTATAGAAGGGACCCTCAAGTATTGACAGATGTGCCTCAGCTGTCCGTAGAGCAACCACGGATGCATTGGCACCAGCTCCAAAAGCCACAGACTTCACTTGTGGGTTTTTTCTGCATGTTCTTGGTCTCCAGTGGACATATCAGACTAACTTTACAGCGAACAGCAGGGTGATACATCCATGTGTATCAAATCCTTATATTTGCATCTCAGATTTTTCCTTGGACAAGAGCTGGGGAATTTGTGTCCTCAGGAAATCTTGAGATAGATTGATAAGAATTTCCTTGAAGGTTTTCCAGTGAAGTTCCTGGTTATAATTCAGTATCACCACACTTGCCTGTAGCCATGGTCAGTGAGTGAAGCAGGCGGGTGCTCACAGCTGCTGCAGTGGAGGTGCACCGGGACTGTCTCATAGCACTGGTGAAGAGATGAAAACCAGCTGGTATGTGGAGGCCCTTTTTGGTCCTGCTTTTCATGCAGACATTGAACAACTGGGGTGATTTCTGTGTCAGTGATCTTCCAGCAGAAATCATTCCATTTTGCAGCTTGGCAATAACATCAGTGTAGTCACCAGGACCTCAGAATAAGCTCGTGTATTTTTAAGGTCTTCGCTTACTTGTGTTTGTCTGTGCTCCTCTGTGTATTCAGCCCAGCTTTCATCTTCTTTTTCTAGGCTTCCCCTCACTTACATGAGAGTGCATGTGTGTGTCAATGATGAGTGTAGCTGTTTTACAGCTTCTGCTTTCCCTTCCTCAGCATCCAGCATCCCTGTGGTGCTCATGGGAGCTGCACAGATCCATTGCTCCTGAAAACCAGACCCTGTGCCTGTCACTTCAGAGTGTGCCCAGTGACCTGTGTTTCATGTGTCATCACCTGATAGGCCAGTGGGAGATGAGGATGCTGCAGTGAGAAGAGATGAGTGGTGGGAGGAACATGTCTGCACCCTTCACACAGCAAGTCGGGACATGGGGATGTCAGGCAGGGAAGGTATATGTTTTCTGAGCTGTGTAGTTGTAGTTTTCTTGTTTCATCAGAAAACCCTGACTTTTCCATTGAGAAGGCAACCCAGAGCTCTGCCAGAGGGACTGTGTCTTGGTGGTGTTCAGATGTTGCCTTATGATCCCTTTTCCGCTCCTTCTAACACCCAGCAGTTCCCTTTCCAGCACTTCATACCAAGGGCTGTCTGATTATTCCTCGTGACGGGTGTAAAAACGCCTGGATCCATGGCAGCCCTGCTGCAGCAAACCTCCTGTGAAGGGGGAGCTCTCATTGCAGATAATGAGCCAGATTTCTGTGGAAACCTGCACTATTCCAGACCCTGGACAGGCCCCAGGTTCAACAGCAGGGCTCTGTTCTCCTGACAGACAGTCAAAGGCAGATTTTCTTTTAATTAAATATGAAAATCTATAATGCAGTCAGCATGACGCCTCTTGGTATGTTTATTTTTATTCCCCATCTATTTGTTTTGTTCTCAAATGTGCTTCTGTTGAGAGGGAAGCTTCCATACTGACCATCTGTATATGAGGAGTGAATGGGACTGAAGGACTGGGAGAGTGGGACAGAGGTCAGTTTTGGTTTTTATTATCTGAGTGGACATCATTTACAGTTGTGGAATAAACACACCAACTGGTCTTTTCCTTAAAATAATACTGAAGTTGCAAAGTTGACATTTTTAAGCTGTTGTCCAGTCAAGTATTTCATCCCTCATACAGTTAACGCTTCACTTTCTCTCTCTACACTCAGCAAAAAATATTTATTGTTTCAGTAATATTCTGCCAATATTTTCTTATTTTTCTCTGCAGTCAAAGGGCAAAAAGCATTTAATTTCCCCAGCATGAAGATAATGCCATGAGTCCCAGCTCTGTGGAGGAAGCTGCTTGGCAGGACTGCTCAAGAGCCTCTTTCCCAGGTATGGATTCCTTCAGGTTCTTAATTCCTCTTAATTCCTCTGTGTCTCCCAGCTTTAGCTCATTCTTCCTCTTTGGCTTGCTATTTTTCCTTTTGACCACTTTTCTATGCTCTAAGGTCAAGGGTTTTCCCTATGGAAAGAAGTTTAGCCCCTCCTAGCCTTTCTTGTGCCATTTGCCCACCTGGCATCACATGCCCCATACTAAGCCTGGCAGTGCTTGGGCATGCAGGCACTACCAATAGCAAGGATGTTCTCTCTTGATTCCCACCCAAAAGAAGAGCACATTTCCCATCTCCTCAGGCTGATGCTCGGACTGGACAACCTCCTCTCCCTTCACATGCTGGCACACAGGACAAGAGAGGGCTGTGTGCCCCACGCTCCCACTGCCATGTTCCCATCCTGGTGCTGCCATTCTGCAGCTGGAGCCAAGCATGGCAGAGAAAATGTGCTGGAGCATTCTGTCTGAGGGGAGTTCGGGGAGGGGAGAGGGAAAAAGGCTGTTAGATCTATCGCTGGCAATTTAGATTCAGAGACATTTCATCTGCAGTTCCCTCAAGTGTTGAATTGAATAAAACCAGCAGCAGCAGTGGAAAAGAAGGTGGGGGAAGGGCTTCGAGCACTCTCAGCTAAACAAAAAGAGACAGGCAGCTCATAAAAAAGGAATTGCATCCTTGGGCTGAAAATCTGGATTCACAGGGCAGAAGGGGAGGGCATGTGGCAGAGCCCATCCATGGCCAGGGACCAGGCAGTGCTGCCAAGGGCTTCTGGTGCTCCCACAGCAAGAGCAGATCACAGGGCTTACTTCTGGGTTTCCTGATTTTCTGTGGATTTTTGAAGCTCCCACTGTAGAATCAAGCAGGAAGAACAGAGTCCCAGGCTTTGCAGTTGCAATTTAAAAAAACCCCAATATTTCACTTTCCAGTGCTTCAGGAGAAAAGCACAAAAGTGAAACCCTCAAGGATCAAAAATTCAGAAGAACAAGTAACTCAGCACTTATAATTTTGTAAACACTTGCTGTTGAGGGCCAGACTCATCATTCCCAAACACAGCTGTGGGATGGCAGAACTGTCCTCACCATTAGATGTTTCTGTTCCTCTGCCTTTGAGGGAATTGTTGCTGGTGGCTGTTCTGGCTATGCACTGCAGCATTGGATTTCTCTGGGTTTGTCCCATTCCCTGGGTGTCAGGTGAGGATGGCTTTCACAGGAACACTCAGCCCAGCCAAGGGTGGGAGGAGAGCAGCAGACATCAGAGAGAATTGGGTTATAGCAGAAAATAGAGCCTTAGGGTCTCCGCTGCCTTGTGTGAGTGTGATGCCAACACCTCTGTGGTACTGTAGGGCTGACTGTGACTGCCCTCAGGTGGGAAGACAGGCCTTTTGTTTGCCTCCTCTCCCCATCTTCTTTATTACCCTCCTGCTCCCTCGTAACACCTTAGTGACAGGGCTTTGCTCAGCCCTGCTTCAGACCAGGTACAGGTGTGCATGCAGAGAGCACGTGCTCAGCCCTCCCTGCTTCAGAACAAGTCAGACCCCACAGCACTGAGTGACCCCGTGGTACAGCTGGGCAGCCCAGGCAGGTGTGTGACACGGGGCTCATTGTGACTTGGTCAAGTGCTATGTTTGTGTTACAGTGTCCCCTGCCTTAAAGTGTCCCTTGCCTTCACAGTGCACCTATGGAATCCCATGTGAAACACAAAGCTGAGACCAGGGTGAGGAGTTGGGACTCCTCAGGACAGCACTGACACCTTCCCTTCATGTCACTTCAGCTGTAAAACAGGGGTCATGATTGTGTCACCGGGATTTGGGAATCTGATTAGCTACAGCCTGTAAAAGACTGAAGCAGACTTACTGTGAATCCTGGACCAGAGAGCAGAGAACAGGAGAGCCTGTCTCATAGGCATCTATTTATGCTGCCCTGGTTTTCTCCCTGTGCTATCGATCCAGCAGCTTGCTAAGATACAGCCCTGCCTGCTGTAGTGGTTTAATTCATTTTTAAGCACCGTTATTTTTCATGTTGTGGTCTTCCCCTGCTTGGGGTGCTTCTCACTGCCCATCCCCAAAAATGTCCATTCCTGTCTGTCTCTAGGCGTGGGTTGCTCCCACATGTGTGTGTGCACACCAGGGAGATGGAGAGGCAGCTTCAGCTACACTAAGCAATTAAACTCCGGTAGCTCAGGGATGAGCAGGAGGCCGTGATTTTCTTTTCCTTCGCAGTAATTGCCTCTGCAATCAGCTTTGATCACCCGAGAGCAGAGGAGATGAGTGCTGCAAGTTGACATCAGTGGTTTTAATATATCCATTTACATATACAGGAGCAGTGCAGCATACAGCTTTCCATAGCGCCTCTGACCTGAAACCATCGCCGCTCCATAGACACCTCATTTAATTTAATACTTCACCGCCACTGCGGAAGCCACAGGATGGGGATGGGAGGGGGGATAATCAAGCCCTCACTCTCTCGCTCTCCGTGAATGTCTGTAAAAATGACATGAAAGTAATTGCTTTTGAAAAGCAAAGCAGAAATGGCACAATTGATTCCACTTAAATGAGAGGAAGGGTTGGGGGTGGGGGATGCTCACCCTAAACATGCCACCTTCTTTCCTGCTGCAAGCACATCACTGCGTGGGGCTGTGTGGGGACAGAGGAAAGGTGGGCTTGTCTGAATGGTATGTGGGGAAGGAGGGGGAACTCGGGCAGGCAGTGCTGCTTTGGGCAGGATGCACATCCTGGCGAGCTCGGACCCACAGGCAGATGCTGCTCCATGGAGCCTTGTGACATCCCTTGTTGTCACAGGCACTCCTGGTGCTGGGGAACTGGCAGGGACCCTCATTGCATTGAAAATCCTAGAATCACTCTGCCTCCCAAACACACTCACCTGCCTGGCAGCTGGGGGAAGGGGAATGGTGAGGAGACATCAGCTCCTCTACATCTCTCATCTATCTCTCATTATCCCTGTTGACAAAGCTTTGTGAGCCCATGGCTTTGGAATCTATCCAGACTGCTGCTGCTGGTGGGTGCCCACCCTTCTGCCCAGGACCTCCCAATGCCTGCTCTGTGAGCTGCCCAGCAAAACCCTCTGTGCCCCTATCTGCAGGAGTCGGGACCTGGCTGTGCCAAGGTGTGGCCCTCCCAGTGCCATGCCGGCCCCGCAGGCCACACACCACCTCTGTGTGCTACAATGCATTTTTAATGTAGACATTAACATCGTTTCATGTTAATTACATGCAAATTGATTATTAATGTATTTATTGAATGTTGACAGCTGGGTGACAGTCTTCAGTAAATATGTTTTACTAATCAGTTAGCATCTAATTAATATCGAAATCCTCTCTAGGTTTAACAAGAGTCAATGAACACCGATGAGGCCCCTCTTGCTGCCAGTGTTAGTGGATGCCAGCAGCACTGTGCCCAGCAGCAGTGTGGGGCACAGCTGGGCCCAGGGGGGCCAGGGACAGTGGCGCTGCTGGCAGGACAGACAGACACGTGCTCCGAGGAAGAAGCCTCTGGGAGATGACACTCTTGGGAGAGCCTCCTCCCATGCAGCATGGCTCTCCCAAAGGAGGGAGTGCTGCCAGCTGGAGCTGAGGTGGTGGTGGCCAAGCAGTGTCCACAGGAAGCTCTGGAGGCCCCTTTCCCCAGGACACAGTGCTGCTTCCAGGCACACCTGGGCAGCAGAAGTGAGTTGCTGTTCACAGCTACAGTGACAGTGTCGCTGCACACAGGACCCTTGGTTATGGCAGGGCATGGCACAGTCCGCAGCCAGCAGCGCAGAGGAGTTCTTGTGCTAAATTAAACCACCAAGCAGACCAATTGCTGAGCTGCTTGGCCAGCATTTTCTCTTACCTCCCCATTCTGAGCAGGACAGGAGCCATGCAGAGCCAGCTGGTTGTGGCTCCTCTCACCCATCTGAAGAAGGTGAGCAAGCATCCCTGAGGTATCTGTTGCCAAGTCATCGGGAGAGTGGCTCCGCCGCAGGACTGTTGCCACACTGGGTCGATATTCGAGTCTTGTTGTGCTAGTGCTCCTTAGTTGACATCCATGATCCTTCCCTACTCCCACCCTGTGTAAACTCCTTACACCTGGGACACCAAGAAGTGAAAATGCTGAGCCCTCAGAGCTGCTCCTGTTCAGGCAGAACAGGAGGGGATGGCCAGGCTGTGGGGTACTCAAGCCCCTTCCCCTCTGCTCCAAGGACAGTGCAGGGGGAATGCCTGAAGAGCTCAGCACGCAGCCGGAACAGCAGCTGGGTGTTTAGTTACTGGTTAGAATAACTTTAGTCTTGCTCAACTGCTCTTTGCTTCCCTCACCCAGGCAGTCTGATACCCCTCCATGAGCAGAGGCAGGTGCCCTGGTGCAGTGGAGTCTCTGCCTTCCCTTAGTTGGACATGTCTGGTTGCTGCAGGTGAGCATGTCAAATCACACCTACCATATTGGCTTCCTGTCCCCAGAACATCAGATTTTTGCAGCTGATGTGTGGGGGGGTGTCTACTCCCGCCAATCCCCACCCCCAGCAGCATCAGGCCTGTGCTGTTCAGGGTTTTGTTAAGCCGTTTAGTATTAATTGATTTTTTTTTTCCATTTTTTCTTTCTTTCCCTGGGCGGGTCAATAGCTGGATGCTCAAGAGCAGAGGATCTATCAACTGCAGACCAAGCAGAGGGAGAGGCAGGCAGAACTGGAGCAGAAATGCAGCCGGACGAGCAGCTCAGCCAGGACCTGGGGGCCAGCCACCAGCTGCGGGAGGGAGCTTGGAGCAGGTAGGAGAAGATGCCAGCCTGGTATAGCTTGGAAGCCCAGACTGGGAAGGGAACTCTGATGCATTCACAGCAATAGTGATAATCTGCTGCTCTCATTTACATGGTAGCATAAGAAAGGGCTGAAAATGCGAGAGTAGAGTCTGTCACCTCCCAGTGAGGAGGGGAAGGTTGAGGGCAGCAGGGAGATGGCCACAGCTCTGCTGGCTGTAAATGGGTGCTGGGATCGCAGTTGGTGTGGGGGTGTGATGGCTGTCACGCACAGATGTCCTGGGTGTTGCTCCTGCTGCTGACCTCAGAGAGATGGGAACAGGGTGGCCGCAAAGACACTGCCGCAGGACAGCACTGTCCTGGCTGGTGGTGACAGTGACGTGCTGTGAGCCAGGAGATGAGGCTTGCTGAGACCTGTTCGGCTATTTTGCTGTGGATAAAACCCTCAGTTTATTCATGGACATCAGGGTAGGAGCACCCTCATTTCCTGCTGGAGGCCTGCTGGGCAGCCTGGGCCAGTCTGCTCCATGCTGGGTCTGTTTGCCCCTGTGCTGCTGCAGACACCCTCTCCTACCCCTGTATTTCAGAAGCTGTAGGAGTCAGACTCTTTGCTCAGTGTGTTCCTCTGGTGTGTGAGCCTGGCTTGGGAGAGTACAGTCGCTTCCGCCTCTGCAGCCATCTGGCTGTCTGCCTGATGTTTGCTTGGGCACCAGCATTCCACGGCATTCCTCAGTGGATTCTGATCACAAGCTCTCATTCGGATCCACATGGCAAACAGGGATGAGGAGAGCTGGTCCTGAAAACCTGGGCAGCTGCTGCCACATACTGCAGCATTACTTGCTTAACCTGTACCCCCTTGTTGTCCCCTTCAGCACCTCATAAGACATTAAAAAAGTGTGTCTATTTTAACAACTTGATAGTTAAATATGCTCAGGGTTCTAGTAGAATAAACCAGGTACTTTTGACATTGGAGCACCAGGTGGTGCTGGATGGCAGGATGAACTCAGCAACACTGGTTTGTCTGAGCAGCAGCTCACTGCGCAGCATTTAAAATCAGGATGGGGAGTCCCTTTTATTAGTCAAAGGGGAAATATTTTGTTTCATTTAATGTGGTGGTGATTAATATATTCATATGAATATGTTCATAAATATAGAATAATACATATATTGCATCATATATGAACACAATGCACTGATTACACTCATTGCATTTGAAGGAAGGTAATGAGATGTTGTTCCATTTACTCCCACATCATCCATTGTTCTGTGTGTGAGGAGCCAGCCCAGCGCGTGGGCTGAGCTGTGCGCGGTGAGCCCGCGCTCCGACTGCCCACGGTGAAGGCGGGAGCAGGACGCGTGTGCCTTTGTCTGTGTGTGTGGATGGAGGCGTTCTGCACATGCATATGGGTGACCGTCTGCTGATTTGTGCAAGCCCAGCATGGGAGGGTGGGAATCACACTCCGTTTCTTCTTATTCCCTTCCCTTCCCATCTCCCCATCCATTGATACCAAATTCAGCTGAGTTTCACTCCTGGTTTTGGTGTGAAAGTGGCAGATAAAACAGCCCAGCTCTCAACTTTCTCTTACAAAACTCCCAATTAAAGTACTGAGCATCAAGCCCTGTTACAGAAAAATATAACACTATATATCTGTGGCAGAACAGTGTTCCACCTGGCTCTGTGTCTGGCAGCAGCTTATGCCCCTGCCTGGGAAGGAGCTCTTTTCCCCTGGGAAAAGCAGGAGAAATTTGTGATATCACAAGACGCTCACTCACCTTCTGTGGTGAAAGGGCTTCCTGAGCCCAAGCAGCAGTCTTTGTGTTTAACAGCCCTTGAGGAATTTTCATCTCTAACTTGTCAAATTAATTTTGTAACTCAGATCTTATCCAACTTCTGCAATGTCCTGTAGCAGCGAGTTCCCCTGCTTGACCACGCATGGGATGAGAAGCCAACTCCTTTGGTTTGTTTTGAACCTGTCCCCTGACAATTTCCACTGTTTTATTGGAAGAGACCGTGAACAGTCACTCCTTAGTCACCTTCCTGTGACACTTCTGATTTTATAGACCTCTGTCATATTTCCTTCCCATCATCCTTCTTCCAGACAGAAGGGCTCCAATATATTTTTCTGAGCCAGCCTCAGTTGCTGATAAATCTCCTGGTGTGGGGGCTCAGGGCTCCCAAGGCTGGTGGTCCCGGGTGCCTGCAGCAGGCAGCACACACCAGGAGTCCTCTGCAAGGAGTGCCAGGTGTAATTTAACACTGGGAGCATGAGTTATGGTCCTGCCCTTTACGGAAAGGCTGGCAGCACAGCCCTGCCTGTCATCTCAGTCCCCCACCTGATCATGAGCTTTCCTGGTGAATGAATCAGGATTTGGCATATCGTTCTTTAATACAGCCCCCATGCTAATGTCTTTTTGAAATGAAACCGAGAAAGCTGTTAACCTCAGTTAGCCAGCTGTCCTCACCGTGACCTGGATAAATCATCCAAGCAGGAGCGCCGAAGAACACTGCTCTGGCTGCTTTGGAAAATGGAGCTGGAAGGGAAGGATTGTGCTTTCAGCTCATGCCAGGAAGACTCCTCTGCACCAGGACTGTGCAGTAAAAGGACCAGTGTGTTCTCACACTAGGGACCCTGATGGGGCTCCAGGCTGTGTGTCAGGTCCTGCAGACAAGTCCACAGGCACGCTCCCTCCCCTGGCAGACACTGAGGAGTCATGGTGTCACACCACAGGTGGGAGAAAGGCAATGTGTTGTATCTGGAGAAGAGAGGGTGGCTTCCCACAGGGACCCCAGAGACTGGTTCCTTTTGCCCCTGCCACCAGGCACATCTCACCATCCAGCCCCTCCTCATGACCATCTGGTTGACCACGTTCCTTCCCTTCAGCTGGAGGCTGGATTTTCCCCAGGGATATCTCCTTCATCACATCTGAAGGCAGCTGGCTTTGAGCTGATGCCTCTGGGGTATGAAAGGAGATGAAGAGGACAGTTTGGTGGCTGCCCCCAGATGATATGAATCTACAGGAGTAGGGCATTTCTCTCAATGGGCTGTTGTGACTCTGGGAGCTGTTATCTTTATAAAGGCCTTGTTACTTCATCTGCTCTCACAGGGCGCTCATAGATGTTGCTCTGTGTGGTAGGGAGTTCCACTAGACAGGGTTTCTTTTGTTATTTATGATCTGGCTGTTTTGTTGTTTTTGTTCTTATTTTTAATTTTTGCATGACCGAGGAAATTCACAACACCAGCTGTATCTAAGAAACTCCTGGAAGGAAGAACAAAGCCATCTGTTCTCCGTGTCCATGAAGGAACACACAAGAACTAATGGCCAGAGCCTGCATTAGAACAGATCCGGGTTAGGAACAGTTTTCTAAAGGGGAGGAGAACAGAACAGGTGACAGACTGCCAGGCTCTGAGGATCTTGCATTACAGGAGAGCTTTAAGGACAGATACACAATATACACAGCACTTGTAGGTTCCCCTGTCTCAGAATTGGAAGATGGACTATCAGCCTCTTGAGGTTCATGCCAGCCTTGCTCATTTCCTAAATCTATCCCTGTTCATACCTTGAAACACAGCTCTGCCTTTCCCAGAGCCCCACCACATCACCTTCAGTGTTGCCCCTTTTACTGCCAACCTGCCTGGTGCCAGGTTCCCCAGGAGGCAGAACATGTGCTGTGCCCCAGGAGGCAGAACATGCTGAAAGGAGCAAGCAGAGCCTGGAGGATGTCAGTGGGTGATGAAGGCTCCGATACCACCATCTGCATGACATGTGCCGCTGTGCCGCAGGCTTTGGCCGGAGCAGTGCAGTCCCACCCGTGGTGGGGAACACAAGAGTGGATGAGGCAGAGATGGGAGGATAGATTTGCTATCAGAACTTTTGGATTCAATTTTCCTTCTCATCAGAATAGCTGTGTGCAGTTTCTTACATGTGCTGCTCTGCAAATGAGTTGTGCAGGACATGGCTGCAGTCAGAGACCACCTGGGAAGCATGGTCGGTTTGGGGCTCACAGCTTGGCTATGCAGGGTTTGGCCCAGGCACCACTAGGGCAGGGTCTGCTTAATGTACGGGACTCAGCTCTCTGGAGGCTGTAGGAGTTTGCTGCCTTTGGCCTTGCCTCACTGTGCAAGAGCAGCCATGGAGCATCCTCAGAGGAGGGTGGAATGGTCACAGGCACAATACCCTACACAGTGTACCCTGTACCATGTACCATATACCATACACCAGGACACAGAGCCACTCACAGACATCTCATCACTGTCAGCAGAGAGACAGGGACAGAAACACATGGCCACAACAGCCAGGGGAACTGCGAGCCAAGGTGAGCTGTTATTTGTGTAGACACCAGCAAGGAACCCCACCGGGCACCTGGATCTGAGAGTCAGTTCTACAACACAGGCATTAAAGAGGGAATAAAGAAAATAATAGAGCATTGACTAAAATGGTCGGCAAGGCTGATTTCTCTCCATGCAGCCTCTGAAGGAGCAGACTTTGGGGCTGGGGAGGAATAGGCAGCCTCCAGGCTGTGAGGCTAATGCAGAACCATGGCTGTTTGTATAGCTGCAGAGCCTTTAAGAGAGACTTGGGAAAACTAGCTTGGATTCCAATGAATATTTACAATTACATTGCTCCAAAGCTGAATCCAATCACAACACTGCAGTGTGCAGGCTTTGTGCATCAAAAGAAAATGAGAGGAAAGCAGGAAAGATGGAGTTGCCTTTGGAGGGACTTATAAACACAGATCTCTCTGCTTGTGGCAGAACTAAAATGCTTTATTTCTGATAGGAGCAATTTGTTCTTCAGGCATTTTGCTTGATATTAGAAAGTGCCTGGCTGGTTTTTGAAGTGAGAGTCTTCAGTAGAAGGTCTTTAATTCAGAATGAAGGAAAGAAATGGAAAGTGTTGTGGTCTGTAATTTTGATATTGTACTAATGAACTCCAGAAATAGAGGAAATAGGGGAGCATTACCAAACTAGAGCAGGGGCCCCTTCCACTCACTGTGTTCTTGGTCACCACATAGAACCAGGCTGGGCATTTAAACCATGCTGCTAATATGGAATTTGGCTGGTTACTGTGCTGGCTAAGCACTCCCTGCAGCTCAGTATTTGCCTCTTCTTTCTTGTAGTAGAAGGTATGCAAAAATAATGGTGATCAGGAATCACCTTGATAAAAAGATGGAGGATTTGTGATTGCACTGCAGAGAGCAGTGTGCCGCAAAATAGGAAGTGTGTGACAAAGCAGAGGCACTGCTTGAAGTGACAACAGGAACAGCACCGTGCAACTGACTCCAGGAGCTGCTTTAGTGGCCTGCTCATTCTGCCCATCCTGCCCAGGCAACCCATGCAGCTGCCTTGCTGCTCTAACCTACAGGACTGTAAACAATCAGTGGTCTTGGTGTGGTCCCACAGCACAAAACCCCCACTGCTCTCAATTAATTTTAAGTATTTAAGGTATAGCATTGCATTCCACCATGCAGACATTGCTTAGCACCACAGTAACAACAGCAGGAGCTTTGAGAGAATCAGGTTAGGATTTACACTGCAAGAACATGCAAATTGTTTGCCACGGTGTCTGCTTACAAGCCCAGCTGACCTGGGAAAGCCATATCTGAAGGGCAAGCCCCCTCCTTCCCCACAGCCCAGCAGGCAGCATGTCCCACCCTGGACAGAGGGCAGTGGGGGGCTGCTTCTAGCCTGCGCTAATTCCTCTCCGTGGTTTGAAGAAAATGCTGTCTCCCGGTGCCTGTCACCTCGTGGCTGCACAGATCTCTGCTGCTGGATGGCAATCTGAAAGGATGCTGGTGGGAAATCCTGGGAAGCTGGTTTCTGATCTGAGTCAGTCACACTGCTGGTGCAGGGATGCACTCCATCACATGCAGGCATGGCACAGGGGGTTCCATGCACCTTGGCACAGGCTGCATTTGATAGCCCTGAGCAGGAACCCGCAGTCAGTATTATATTGTCTAAGAGGCTTAAAATCAACTGTGAAGTTCCAGCATGGCTACAAACCCCCTGTTTTCTGTTTCTCCACTGGTAACTTGTTCCAGAAGGTGGTGCAATTTGGTGATTGATTCCTGGAGTCTGCCTGGTCCATCTGCACTGGGGTATAGAAGGCACAGACCCTGCCGTGATGCCCAGAACACTCTGCCAGTGCCAGCCACCCACAGCTCACAGCTCCAGAAGCAGAAGCAGAGCATTCCATCAATGTGAGTGGATATTTTTCTCCCATTAAAATGTTTAATTTATTTTTGAATGCACATGAACTTTGAGGGCCCACCATACTCTGTGTGAAGCAGTCTGACACAGCAAATGACATCAAAAAAAGAACTCTTTTTTGTTTTGTGATTATTACCTGCTAATTTATGGAGTGCTGCTGGTTCTTATATTGAAGGGACAAAGAGAAATCATACTGCAGACAAGATCTATTTGCCAAACTTGATACTATAATTGTCTTCAGTCATTTCTTTTCCAGTCTAAAAAGACTATTCACCTTTTCCTCACATGGAAAATACTCTGCATTTGATCATCCTTGTTGCTCTTCTCTGAAACTCTTCCAACTCTTTTTCTAGAGAGAGGCAGACAAAGCTGCATATGGAAATCACAGCGCACTTCCACCATGGATCTCTTCAGTGGGAGAACTGTGATCTGCTCTGCATTATTTTTCTGATAATTGTTAACAGCTAGTTTGCCTTTTAGGCTGCTCCTGGGCACTAAGCAAATATTTCCACACCTCTATCTCTCCATCCCCATCTGGTTGTATCTAGCACAGCTCCAGGCCCTCACTCCTGAGAAGGAACAGAGCTACAGCAGCTGGGACTGCAATGAGATCTTGTGAGCAAGATGGTGCAAACACCCCAGATCCTGAGCAAGATTAGGCCTACCTGGCTGTGTCATACCTTAGAGACTGGGGACAGCTGATAAACATCAAAAAAAGAAGAAATAATGATACATGGTCAGCCTCACCACACTGCAGACCTGGACTCTTCCAGGCAGGTCTACCCTCAAGTGTCTGCCCAACTGAGGGGCTGAGTAACCCTGTGGGGAGAGCTCGGGAGCCAGCTCTTCACCAGAGCCAGGCAGAATAGCCAGGAAGGGCCCACATTTGCCCTGCACTTGGACATGGAGCCTCCTTAGGCAAAATGCCTGTGCCTGTGGAGTCTTTTCCCTCCAAGACCTCATCTTTGCCATCACATGGAGCACTAAGGTCATTGTGGTACAGGCACAGGAGCACCAGTGGCCCAGGGACACAGGGACAACCCAAGTGGCCCAGGGACAACCCAAGTGGCCCAGGGACAGGCAGCCCACATGTGGCAGGGGTGAAGAGCAGCTAGCCCCATCACCCAGGCGTTGTGGGACCTCTCACCGCCCATCACAGGCACGGCTCCGCAGGGAACACTGCTGGAGCCAGATGGATCAGCACTGGCATGAAGTCCTACCCAAGAGCACAAATAACATCACGTTCTTGTGGTCCTCCTTTGCACTTCCTTCCTGTAGATTCCCAGGATGAGTAGGAATGGATTGGGCAGCCTGATCTCCTGCATCTGCAGCCAAGGAAATTTTACCATGTTACTGCGGAATTCAGTAACTTGTCTGACTAAGGCAGTTTCAGATGGGCATTCGGCTGGACTTGAAGACATCAAGAAACAGCAAAAGAAATACGTCCTCCCCTGGCAGTCAGTCCCTTCACATCACTCCCGCTGATTTTTTTCTCTGATTACTGCTGTGCCAACAGGGCTAATGAAGCTTTCTATGCAGCAGCAGTATAGATCTCAACTTTGTTTCCTTTTGGTTTTATGCTTTATATTAGAATGCTCCTTTCTTTTTGGCCAGAGACTTAAGGTTAACCAGGGAAAGGGAAAGGGAAAGGGAGAGGGAGAGGGAGAGGGAAAGGGAAAGGGAAAGGGAAAGGGAAAGGGAAAGGGAAAGGGA